>NW_028280802.1:1072500-1252500 GCF_059751285.1 Brachycentrus maculatus
ATTTTGTTTAATAATTAAAGCAACCCTTCCTCACAAAGATGATTTTGGTCCCTCTGTTATTGGTCCCATTGAAAAATGAATCGCATTACTCACGTCAGCCTTCTACAGCAAATTATTGTTTTGCACACAGACAGTCCTAACTAACGACCGTTTCCACTTCATGTTATAAGATGGGTCGAGTCATCTATATCTAGCGTCAAGCTGGCCGCCAAACTATGCGATCACAGACGTCACGAGATGACTCAAATAAATGTTCGTATATCGACAGCTAATTCGAATTAGCTGGTACAAAAAGTTTAAATGTCTTGTTATTACTAACTGAATTTTTCAAACAAACAAAACGTGAAAGTTTGTATAGGTTAACATAGACAAGTTTTATATATCGCTCACTCCTTTCAAGAACGTCATAAATCCAAAACGTCAATTTTCAGTTGTGCATGTTTTCGGAATGCTCAGGAAATGTTCTACATATATCCCAGCAAAAGAAGCATATTTTTAACTTAATATTTGCCCTATGATGCAGTGCCCTATGCACTACTGGGGTGCGGATAAGGGTTTGTTGTTGTTACCACATCAGTGCGAGCTTTATATTTCGGTTTTGTCCGGTATCCGTGTCACTGTATGCTAAAATATTGTCTCGGTTTGTATAATTCCGAATATGTTTCAAGCAAGAACATGCTACTACGACTAGTTCCTCCCCTCTACAGTTTCCTCCCATGCATACAAATGTCATGAAAATTATGAAAACCTTTATTAAGAACTTACATATTCTGCTTATAGTCCGACAATTTTGGGTATGCAAGGGACTTTTTTAGATCAATAGAAAGTACGAAATATTTCTCGGAATTCTTAGATGCCATTTTTTGATCCTGTTTTATAAATTTTCTGCCACTTTTGCATCACATAAATGGATGCTTTATTACATATTTTATTAGGCTTCTCTTTTCTTCTTTTGAGTTTGCATTGGAACTCATGATCTTAATTTCCAAGCAAGTTGTTGTACTTATGATTATTAGAAATGGATTTATTCAATTTACAAAAAAACGCGTTGACATTTTCAGCAAAAATCTGTCGTATAAATATAACGCTGGGATAGGTACCGCGTTTATCAATGGGAACGTTGTAGGGGGTAAATGTTTTTAAATTGTATTTTAATTTAGAATAACTCATTTCAGTCTTTTCCGCTGATTGAAATGTAAAAACACAATTTAAAAATTAACCACTTATAACATTCCCTGATAACGCGGTACCTATCTCATCGTTATGGAGTGTTTTACTGTATTTTACGAAAATTACAATTAACTAATTTTTCAACGAAAGAGGACTTATTCCACTTAAATAAAGGCTTCTATATCGGTACCATTCAGCGCTATCTAAAATGACCGATAGGATTATGACTTCGAAATTAACCCCTTTTTACACCCCTGGCCACAGAACTCGTGCTACACCTAGTAGTGCGTTGCACATATACATGTACATAAAAATTTTATTCACCCCATCTTCTATATTAATGTGGGGGGATGAGCGTTATCAGTCAACCTCTAATAGCAGTCAGTACAAGAAATATGCTAGAAGACCGTAGGGGTGAGGGAACCAATGTATTGACTACTATATGGTCAATTTAGGGGCTGAAACGGCGTTTTATGTGGGCAGTGTTTGACCGTGGAATCATTAAGAATGCTGCGTACGGGCTTATGTATTACTCATATAAAGCACAGAATACATTTTGAACCACCGCCATACCGAGATGAACTACAATGTACAGCAGGTAAATTATAATATAATTATATCGTTCACTCCTTTCAAGAACGTCATAAATCAAAAATCGTCAATTTTCAAGTGTGCATGTTTTCGGAATGCCCAGAAAATGTACTATATCCCAGCAAAAGAGGCATATTTTTAACTTAATATTTACCCACTACAGCTCAAAAAGTGTTGTTCTTGCATTTTGAAGAAAAGGTATTGTTTAATTATATTTTAAAAATAAACCAGTTATTTTTCAAATGGGGAAAAAAACCTTCACGTTTAATCTAAAAAGATCTGTTGTACAGTAAAAAGTTCAATAAGTGGCTTGATATTTATTTTTAATAAATTGTATTATATATTATTTTTAAACTTTAAAAACGTTATCCTGAAAAAACAAGTTTTTTTATTTATGACGTTCTTGAAAGAAGTGAGCGATATGTTTTTTAAATAAATTTTATTTGGAAATATTTTGCGTATATTTCGCCTCCGTGGTGTAATGGTCAGCACCCTCGGTTACCGTATATGAGGTCCCGGGTTCGATTCCCAGTGGGGTGGGGTTAAATAAATATAATTGATTTTTTCACTGTAATATTTATTCAATATTACCCTGGACTGGTACCTGAAACGCAGGATTGATCACCTTTCCTTCTTGTGTGTTAACAACAATCAAAATAAAACTTCGTTTATAAGATGCAATGTTGATATTCATCATCGCATGTGGATAAAGGTTTGAAGAAGAATATTTTGCTTAATTCCAAATTTCCGAAAACCCAAACACTGAATTTATTCCGTAAGGGATAGTAAGATTGAATATAGATATTTCACAAGGAGGAAGCAATTTTATTTGAATGAAATAAAGAAGTCATTGAAAATCTATCGTAGTCTGGCTTAAGTGATTACTTTATACACTTGATACAAATCAGAACAATATTGCTACATTACTTTGAAATTTTCTTTGATGTCACTTCAAACTCGCGTGATCCTTGAACATTGTACATACTCGTATACATCTTCCAAAAGGTGAAATATATATTAATAAAAACAGAAAAGAGAACACACATAGGTGTAGGGGTGCTAAAAGTTGGTAGGAGATTATATATCCCTACACGGTTTTAACTCTGTAGTCTATTTTTAATTGTGAGTATGAAAATTCGAGTTCTTTTTTTCCTTTTCTTATTCATATTTTCTTTAGAGGAGGTGCTTTTTTGGTCTATTTTTGCCAAAAATATCTTCCTTAAAAAAATTATACAAGTACACAATTTGACAATAACACAATCCACGTATAATTGTGTAAAAAAATCATCTCATTGCAGGTATATATATCGTGGGTGTGCAGGCAAAAAACGTTCCCTCGAAAATATGTAATTTGACTTAATGATACATATTATAAAGTTTTCAACGTTCTTCAAACTGGCAAAATACGCTAAGTACTTTGAAATGTCGTATATATGTGTGGTTTTAAAAGTAAAATCAACTTTAAGTTCAATAGCGGGTATTTTATTCAGGCTTAAAGCTTTTTATAACAGGGATTGTTCAAACAGGAATTTTATTTTTCATTTAAACACTTATCCGCACCCCAATGGTGCATAGGGCACTGAATCATATAAATGCAGTGTTATCTTGATAGTTAACACATGAACGAAAGGTGATCAGCCCTCCGCTTCAATGTTAATGTTTTTTGCCAGTATACCCACGATATGTACCTACTTGAGAATTGCAAATTTTCGAAAACGCACAATGGATACGGGGTTGTTTTGGACATGATAAGCCAGAAGGCCCGCCGTCATAATTCGAATCCAGAATTCATGACTAGCAGGCCGGAAGTCGTCAGGTGTCGATGGTCTGTTTACACTCGCCATCTCTGATTATGCTTCTCCCCATTTGAATTATTCATACATTTATTTCATCCATCCTACCCCATTCAAAAGAGAGAGGGCTCCGACATTTCACCGCCGAGTCAGTGAAAATAAAGGCATTTTCATATTTTATTTATTTCTTATTATTATTATTATTATATATATTTCGACATCTCATCAAAGATGAAGAAGAATATGGAAGTCTGGGCATTTTTCAATATCAATTAAATTCAATTCAATTTATTTATTTCTAGTTAATATACACATTACAAACTTAAATTTAAATCGTATACATTAACAAAAATAGAAAATAAGCAAGCATACTGTTGCTAAAGGTGTAGAATAATCCCGCTTCGGAAAACAGATAAATATCCAATGAGATATTGTTCAACATAGCGGTAGCTCTTTCTACAGGCATAACCATCGGCAGGTTGGTCCTGTGTATAGGAATGTGAAACAATCTATTTACGGGGCTGACGAGATTCACCATTGATGAGATGTCAAAAAATAATATGAAAACAACTCCTGTAATGGAGATAATCCAGATTTTTTGAACAAGTATTTGGACACACTCAAAATGGTGTTTTATTTAATTACTTATACGGCACAAGGGCCTCTTACAATTGAATATAAATAAAAAAAAACAATTAAGAATACTGTGTTTATATTAAGTAACTAACTAACTAACTAACTAACCATCACGCCACACCACTCTGTCTTTGCAAACATTCTTCGCCTCTTCCACGTTCATGCATCTCCTCGTACATACCCGCCGGTTATTACGACTCCTAACCTGACCAATTTCAAATATTTGATATACCCGATCGTACCATGTTTTTCTCGGCCTTCCTCTGCTCCTTTCTCCAATTACATTCGCCTCATACATTTGTTTTATCGTTCTTTCCTCACTCATTCGTTCTTCATGTTCAAACCATCTCAACACACCTTTCTAAATTTTATCGATAGTGCTTATCTCAGCTTTGCATTCCTTCCTTATTTCACTATTCGAACATCTATCACACATCGTTTTGCCGCACATTCTTCTGAGAGATCGAATTTCGACTGCATTCAGTCTACTTTCATCCTTCTTTTGCCAACTCCATGTTTACTTCCATACATTAGAGTTGGAACCAGGACTCCGTTGTGTACTGCCAGTTTAGCTTCCGCTGCTAGTAGGTTCATATTAAGTAATACACAAAAATATTGATATATATCGTTCATTAGCTGTTAAACTTTCTTCGAGTGTTAAATATTAATAATAATAATAATAAAACCCTTATCCGCACCCCAATGGTGCATAGGGCACTGCGTCATATAAACGCAGTGTTATCTTGATCGTTTACACATGAAGGAAAGGTGATCAGCCCTCCGCTTCAGGTACCAGTCCAGGGTAATATTGAATAAATATTACAGTGCAAAAATCACTAATATTTATTTGACCCCCCTGGGAATCGAACCCGGGACCTCCAGAACGGTAGCCGAGCGTGCTGACCATTACACTACGGAGGCGGACAAATATTAAACTTATAGTTTACTCCAATTGAATTTTATTTCACTAGCAATGCAATGTAACCGATGGCACCGCTAACAGCCACATTTACATATCTATGAATTAAGAACTGACACGTCAATGGAAACCATTTGCATTGCATATATGTAACTATCAAAAGTTAATGTATTATGGATGTTCAATAATGGGCAAAATGGTGAACGTTACACAAGAGTATCAAGTGATCACGGAAGCCAGCCAAATGCCAGGTCGTAAGACCCGAAATACTTGAACTAACACCTTCTTTCGCATATAAACTATAGATGTTTCATCTCAAGTTTAAACACATATAATATTCACATCATTTTGAGTGTATCCAAAAACTTATAATAAATACAAATACAAAATCTGGGTTTTTCAACTTTGTGAATTAAATTAATTAAGGTCAGATTATTAATTAATTCAGGCGTTTCCAAGCATGTAAAAATAATCCGGCGTTCGGATCGTACATACAAATAAAAGGTCTCTACTAAATAAAAGCTATTCTCAATCTAACATAGGTGGCTGTTGTAAATCATGTACTCTGTTATGAGATTGCTCTATCTAGGAGTTCCGAAAATTAGTGTAGTGTATTAGAGTAGTGTGGTTGTCAATCATGGGTAGAGTGGTATATATTGCACGTATGTAAATTGATCACGCAACCAGCCTTTGACATAAGCCCTGAAAATACCCAGATTGCTGTATTCTTCTTCATCTGTGTTTAGATGTCAAAATATATATTTATTTTTTTATGTATCATCCGTCGGGTGTATAATCCGGTGATAAATAAATTACATATTAACTGAAAAATAAATGTTAAATTGTTGAATTCTGGAAGCCCACCGCTGTGAAATTTAAGCCACTTAGACGGTATAGATACCTGAGGATGATAATTTGGGTCTCACCCGCGGCATTTATAAAGAGAGGTAGGGACATTGCTTGTTCCCGTACTGGGGTCCATAATATTATCAATAATTATTATTATATAAGTACCTACCTAGCTACTGTGCCAATCAAGAAATTTGCATTACAGATGTACAAAATAATAAAGGGGAAAAAATAATAAGCTCATGTCGACTTTCAACTAATTTCATCATTTTTTGAACAAATTTGAGTAAGCGTGAATACTGAAGATGGACGATTTATGAATTTCCAACATGTTGAGTGTGTCCAAATACTTATTCACAAATCTGGATTATCTTCAATTAGGAGTTATTTTTTACATTATATCTGATATCTCAACATAGATGAAGAAAAATGATCCAGACCTCACATACAAATTAAAGAGTCTCTGCTTAACAAAATCTTTCATCATCCCACTATAGATGTCTCTAGTGAACTTTCGCATACTGTGTTTCGAGTTTTATCAATTTATCTAAAAGTTTCAAGAATTTGAGTAGTGTAGTTGTCAATCATGGGCAGAATTGATCACTTAAATCAGCCTATGACAGTACTACTACATACTTCCATATTCTTCTTTATCTATGTTGTAATGTCAAAAATAATGTAAAAGATTATATGACTGCTTAAAAATATCGGAATCGATCGCGCAGTTGTTTGACTGTATTACGTTAAATAGTTTTTTTTTTAAATAATTGTTACATTAAAGTGCCTGGTTACCGGTGTTTTTTATATTTTAAAAATAAATGCTTTATTTTTTACAATATATAAAAAGGTCATCGGACGAAACCGCATTCGCGGGGGTACAAGGAAATGTTTTTGTCACAAAACTTTTCGATCCGACAGAATACATCACAGGGAAATTTTGCTAGATACCTTACTTCCTTTTTATATTATGCCAACAATTACAATTTTTCTTTTCTTTCACAATATACCACATGTATTGTGAAGTAAAAGATTTATCCGCCTTCGTAGTTCAGCGATAATCGCTAAGGTCCCAAGTTCGATTCCCAGGGGGGGTCAAAATAATTCGAAATGATTGCGACTATCATATTTGATTAATTAATATTATTAACAGGATAATATTCTAGACCTCCGTAGTGTAATGGCAGCACGCTCAGCTACCGTACTGGGGGTCCCGGGTTCGATACCTAGGGGGGAGGGTCAAATAAATATAAGAGATTTTTTTACTCTAAAATTAATTCAATATTACCCTGGACTGGTGCCAGACGCTGATCACCTTTCCTCCATATATTAACGATCAAGATATGATTGCGTTTATATGATGCAGTGCTCTATGTACCATTGGTGCAGATAAGGGTTAAAAAAAGAACACTCTAGACTTGTACAAGAAGCGCACATCCGATTAGCTTGCTTTCTTGCAATTAACGATCAAGATAACACTGCGTCGATACTATTCGGTGCGCTATCCACCACTGGGTAGTGGGTAAGTGTTAGGAGAAGAAAAAGATAAAGAATGCATGCTGTAATGCTGTTATATCAAATTAGCTCCTGTTTGAAAATGATTTATGTTATGCATATTCCTATTCGTTCCTTTTTCATTCCTTTTTACGACTATCGCACTTTCGCATATGTTTGCGTTGTTGAAATTTTCCACATTACTTAGCCCATAGACAGGCTCCCTTCTCCATTACACGGTTCCCTTTATCCACCTTCAAATCAACCCTTCTTTCCGGTTTCTCTTTCAAAACAACCCGCAAAAATGTTTACGAGAGTAGAGAGCTAGAGATCGATACGAAACAGCCCCACACACCCCGACGCGAACATATTTATGCTTGTAATTTCCTCCGAAAAATGTACTTAATCTTGTTCAGAATCCATCCTATTTCTGAGCCCTCGGCTCCATCTCGTGTGCCGATATTCCGAGACACAAAAGTGATTTTTCAAATCACATATAAAGATGGTCATAAGGCGAACGCAAATAAAGAGCTGAATTTGCACAATTTTTGCCACACTTCAAAAACGGCGTGCCTTTCGACTGTCTTGTAAGCCACAAGCTCAAAACGCTAAATATGCTATTTTGAAAAAAACTTTTTCTCATGAGATTCATAAATTTGTTTATCTTATTTTTTATTTATTTTATTTATTTATGAAATATACATGTACACATCAATTATCTGTATTTTGGCTCTTTAGGCAAAGCCTGTGTTGAGCCAAAATACTTACATACTCAAGTTAAATACACTTTATATGCACAGATGTAAATATAATATATATATTAAATACTTGTTTTTTATCACTCGAGTATTTTATTTTGTTTCGACTAATTTTGGAAGCTAAAGATGATTCTACCTACAGGTATAAATAAAACGATAAGAGTTTATATTTGTACTTCTTGATGGAAGCATTTATAGCTTCTGAAACTAATCGTGATAAAATATAATACTTATGTTTTATTTGTGATTTGTGCCTAACAAACGTTACGCACCCTTGAAATTCCACTTCTATTATCGTTAACAACAAGGAGATTGTAAAATAGTAAAAAATGAGAATTACCGAGCAATCTAAAGCAATGTGTTAAAGGAAATGATACTGAAATAATACATTCAGCATACAATATATTCATTGTACGTTTGTTTCTACGAAAAACAAAAGTCTTAAAAAGGGTCAAATTTTCAACACAAAGGTTTTACGTAATAAATATTTCACAAAATGAGATGAAACTAACTTGAGTCGCCTTCGAGAAACTTTCAAACTCCAAAATGTTCTCGATGAGAAATACTTTTGTCTGCCAACAATTGAAATTGATTCAATAAAAGTTTTCGTGCTCTAACTACATCGTCAATTCTCGTTTGCAGACTAAAAATCACACGATTGATTTGCTTTTACAGGATTTGCGTAGCAAAAGTTAAATTTTTAATGAATAAAGATAAGGCAGAGTATTTCACAAGCGCGCGTACAATATAATTTAACGTTACAATGATTAAAGAAAACACTTGTTTTATACCACTTGAGTTTTATGAAAGACTACATGTTTCAGAAGTTAAACTTCCATAATTTAGGTCTGTATAATAACTATAGTTATATAACTGTCGTTATTATACAGACCTGAATGATGGAAGATTAACTTCTGAAACATATAGTCTTTAATAAAACTCAGATGGTATAAAACAAGTGTTTTTTCAATCATTGTAACATGTCTTACCACAAAGTTAATGCCGAAACAATAAATATAAATATATAAAATATATAAAAACCCTTATCCGCACCAAATGGTGCATAGGGCACTGCTTCATATTATACGCAGTGTTATCTTGATCGTTTACACATGAAGGAAAGGTGATCAGCCCTCCGCTTCAGGTACTACCAGTCCAGGGTAATATTAAATAAATATTACAGTGAAAAAATCACTTATATTTATTTTACCCCCCCTGGGAATCGAACCCAGCACCTCCAGAACGGTAGGCGAGCGTGCTGACCATTACACTACCGAGGCGAACAATAAATAAAATAATTTAACGTCATGAAATCCTTTTTAGACTTCTTAAGAAAAACATGATCAATGTTGATGCAAATCAAACCTAAGGGGATATTTGCTAACACAAAATTCATTCCTCCGGAGACCACCAGAAAGGTCACATGGCTGTTCACGCCAGATTTTTTTGAATAATGTATATTGTATTTTCGTGTTTGTTTTTTAGAATGAATATAAACATAGATTCACAAAGAAAAAAATTATAACTGTTTGCCATTCAATAACTTTTCAAAACCATGTAATTATTTCGAAGAAAAACTTTGTCTTTCAATGCCAAAACGGTGTTTTAAGAAGAAAAAAATCAATTGCTTAAATTGTTACCTGGATTCAGAGAAAACTAAGTTGTGACTTAACGAATGCTGGGCCTTAATAAACGTAATGACATGTATCAAGAATATTTTATAACATGTATTAAAAACACATTTAAACTGATTTTTATATTTTAATATTGATATCTTAGATTCACATATAAGTATGTAGAATCGTCTGAATGTTTAATTTTGTAATCGATGGTATATGAAAATATTCGGTCATATAAATAAATATATATATATATATATATATATATATATATATATATATATATATATATATATATATATATATATATATATATATATATATATATATATATATATATATATATATATATATATATATATATATATATATATATATATATATATATATATATATATATATATATATATATATATATATATATACATATATACATATATATATATATATATATATATATATATATATATATATATATATATATATATATATATATATATATATATATATATATATATATATATATATATATATATATATATATATATATATATATATATATATATATATATTTATATATATGTATATTTATATATATGTATATATATATATATATATATATATATATTTATATATATATTTATAAATATATATATATATATATATATATATATATATATATATATATATATATATATATATATATATATATATATATATATATATATATATGTATAAAAACAAATATATTTTAAATCCAGCTTTTGTCGATGAAAACCTTATTTACTATTTATATTTAGATTACTACTATTAAGGGCAAATTCGTTTTCTTGTTATTTGAACAATTTTTATTAAATTTAATAAAAATTTCCGGGCTTTTTTTGTTACTTACATAGGGCGCTTTAATATTTTTGAGCGTAATTAAACAGTCATTTTGGAGCGTGCTTGTACACAAAGCTCTTGTAAAGCGAACAAACATATTTTGCAATCTAGGCTTTTCTCGGTTTTTCGTATTTATTTGACAAACAACGTGAAATTCGAATTTCGTCGTTTGACACGCCTTATCGTCGGAATTTTATTAATATACTATAGAACGTGCTTATGAATTTCATACCGGCCCAGATTCTTCTTCCGTATCTGAAGAAAAAAATGTATGATTTATCCGAAGTGGATTCAATTCGTCAAGTATAATCTAATCGTCGACTGGCGAAGTTGGTATCGATGGTTGTTTGCTACAATCCACAAAATCAAAATACAAAGTAAAAAAAAAAATTGCTACGTCCAAATGATATCATTCACTAAATCTCACCACATAGTTTTTTTTTAAACTTCTTCTTCTTCATCTTGTTGTAGGCCTTGTGGCCTGTTTTTAAGAGGGATTAGCTAGCCTCCTGCGATATCGATTCCAGCTATCGACCCATCTCTTCGGTGGTCTGCCCGGGAGTCGTCTACCATGGGGTTGGCCGTACAGTGCAATGTGGGGGAGTCTGGATGGTTCCATTCTCCTCACATGTGCATACTATTGTCTCCTTCGTTGCCTTCCCCACCTAACGACATCTTCGATCTCGCATGTTTCCCTGATCCTAGCATATATTATTCAACTCTTATTAAGACTCTTGCCTGATATGCTTTTTAGAGTCTTCATTTCTGACACTCTAGGCGTGTTTTTTTTTTAACTATATCTTATAATTCGTATTGACTCACTATTGTATTACATTCTTCAAACCCTTATCCACACGGCAATGGTGCATAGGGCACTGCATTATACAAACTCAGTGTTATTTTGATCTTCAATACATGAAAAAAAGGTGATCAGCCCTCCACTTCAGGTACCAGTCCAGGATAATATTGAATCAACATTAGAGTAAAAAAATCAATTATATATTTATTTGACGCTTCTCTGAGAATCGAACTCGGGACCTCCAGAACAATTGCCGAGCCTGATAATCATTACACTATGGAGACGGACAAATGAAATATGAAAGAATAATGTAAATTTCATAATGCATCCTTATTATTATTCTTCCTGGCTCCATCCCAACTTATCGTCTTTGTAGACTGTTGGAGTTAGCTCTCCTCGTCCTCTAGTTGTCCTTCTTCTTAAGTTTTCGAACCTTTTCCATCACTGAAAGAAGAATCACACTCGCTGCCAGACAGGGTAAATTCTTATTGTTAGAAGCTAATTTATTCACGTCACGTTCTTTATCTCTGTAGCAAACTGAAGATAATAAGGATACACAGCTTCTTTCATTAATTTCATTAATCCATATCATATATCACCACATGGAGTTTAATCTCTTGTGTCAGCTGCTATCTCCTTTACATCCTCCCAAATTAGGTCCACGTCCCAAGGTTAAGACGAAAACTGCCACGAATTGTCAGCAGTAGATCTCCTGACGCCTCTTGGAACAGAATCAAGCTTTATTTAAACTCTCGGGGGCATGCAGAATACATGGTTTTGACATCTAAATTGCCTTTTCTTCACGACAGTTGAGACCATGGGATGCTGAGTATACGAATACTCTGGGTTCTTGTTATATTCCATGTCTCATAGCCGTATAAGAAAATGGGAGTAATGCAGGGATAATATAGGTGGCATTTTGTTTGGTACAAATTCAATCTCCAGACAGCCTTCATACTGTTGCGCTGCACGCAAGCTTTAAATGCACTCAGTTTTTCTAAGGCTGCCATTTTCTGCTATGTATACTGTTAAGTACCTGAAACCCTCAACTCTCCCAATGAACTGGCTATTCAATGTCTAGGGTTTTTAGGCACGAGGAGTTGCACAACATATGACATTTTCAAAACATTTATTTCAAACCGCATGAGAGCCTTCTAATCAAAGGCCATTTAAGCCTTCGTGAAGATACTAGATGGAATTATCTTGTTTCCTCCGATACCCGCGAAGCCAAACCACCACATACGAGAAATTCATCGCAGACACATTTTTAAAGTCAGGTGTATATGGCTGTTATGGATTCTTGCAAGGTGAAATATTCGTTTTCCATTTTCTATGTACACTCAAAACTCTCGGTCCTTTCGATGAGCTGGTTATTCAACCAAGAGTTGATAGGCATCTAGTAATGAATCATAACACTACACGTATGTTTCAGAAACATTTATTTTGAGGATCGTGTATTTGAAGTACTTATACAGCCTATCGATAGGTAGTTTAAGACCCTCGACGGAGTAATCGATCACGATGGCTGGCATCATCTGCGTACCCTCGCGGAATTTTCGGGAGGAGGTGATAGTTACTCACCGGTTGGGTGACGATGGTAAAATAAGATCAAGGAGGAATAATAATATAGATCACTTTGAATTTCTGGAATTTACTATGAAAATGACAGGATTTCAATTAATTACTCTAGCTGTTCTCTTCACTTCAAAGAAATTTATTTATTTCACGATCAAAACTTATATAACCCCGGTATGGAAATTTTAGAGGAAATATTACATTATGTTTTTTGAAATTTACACAGAGTATTTTATTCTATATTATTTTATGGTAAATAAATTTCAATTAATAAAATGAAATGATCCTTTTTTATATAGCTGATTGGAAATGGTTTCTCTGTCACGATATATATATATATATATATATATATATATATATATATATATATATATATATATATATATATATATCAATGCAATTTTTGGAGTAATTTTTCACGAATATCTTTAATTTTAACATCGTTACATGGAGAAGACGGAAAATGAAACGTCAAAGAAATTTTAAAATTCATTACATTTTAATTACGTTCTGTGGGTTGGTTTTATTTTCGATTAAATATTTTCACAATCATTCCGTATTGTATTTGTTTTAAAATATATTGACCTGTTTGAAATCTTAATTAAGCTTTACCAGCTATCAAATATAATTTTGGGTCTTTAAAATCTATAAGCAGTCACATTATGAATGGATTTTTTTAATGTTAAATGTCACCTACCTTTAAATATCCGTCCTTCAAAAATACTTCGAACCTTAATTTGAAGTTACCATTTTATTTCATTTCCCCTTTTTTCTGAAATAAATGACAAAATAATTATTTGGAAGCTACCACAATAACTCGCTTTTGGTTACTTTTACTCACTTTATTTTTAAATATTTTTTTATATCAGATACTCATTATATAAAACTTTTTAAAAATAATTTTTTTATTTAAAAATATAAATTTACTGTAAAAATTTACTCAGTGAGTGCCAAAGTCAAAACAAAAATGAAATGAATCTTTTTCGAAATATTCCATTTGTTCGATTCCTATTTTCTCGTTTCTAATAAGTACCTAATGTAATTTCTGAATAAAAAAATCATTTGTATTTATTACCTAATAAGTCTTAAGGTTAAACATTTTTTAAAGGAAATTATGAAGGTACTTACAAAATATATACTTGTGAGTAATTCACTAAAAACTATGTATTTTGATTATCATATTTTATTTTTGGTCTTAGAGTTTTCGACTTCTGTTTTCTCTTGAATTGCTGTAGTCTTAAAGTAAAGTAAAGTATACATATATATATATATATATATATATATATATATATATATATATATATATATATATATATATATATATATATATATATATATATATATATATGTATATACATATACTCAATAATAAAAGTCGGAATGTTTGCAAATCCACGTTTTAACCAACCTTCACCGTGTGGTGCCCGTGCATGCTGTAATTTACTGGCAAATACATAGTAATGCTTCGGTAGTTTATTTTTCCTTGGACTTTTGACTTATTGCATGGAAAGGGTTGATCTTCGTGAGTTTCCTCCGGCTTCTACGCTACCCTTGGGACTTAATTCAAACACCCTAATTGATATTTATATGACCACTCGATTCCCTACTTTATCGTAAACATTGCTACTCCGGGAAATATTCGTGCTTTAAGCTCAAACATATTTTATTATGTATATAGTTACATGACATCGGTACAAAGCTATTAATAAGACTTTATATGACACGACAACTACATACATATAAGTAAAAATCATATATATTAAACTGTGTAAAATGAAGCGACGAAATTTTATTTGAAGATTTTTTGTACATTATTAAAAATTTCAGTTAATAAATTTAAATTTATTTTTTCAAACATATTATTGAAAAAAAATTAACAATGATTTTTCTTCACAGTTTGCATTTTAGATTATAAATAGTAATAAAGGTGAAAAAAAAAACACATTTTACGAGTTAGACAAAAGAGCGATGATACATATTCAAATGTTTGCGATAGTAGAATTTACGATTCAATATTTAAAAAATCATTTAATACCATAATTCATTTCAGTTATTTATTATTTTTTTATATCGATAAAACATATTATTTGCCTTTAACAGTAAATTGCTGCAATTGTAAAAAGCACGATAACAGACATAAAAGGTATGAGCGTAAATATGAAAAATATTTAATTTAAAATATCTGTCTATAAAATATTGCTTTGTTTAATAGATACAAGTAAGAATTATAAATCCCAAATAATATAGTTCTAGTTAAGAAAATTAGATAATTTGTTTATAAATAGTAATTGTTTGACTCCGAAATATAATGGTTTCAAAGAAAATTGAAACTGTTTATTTTGAATAAATTTAAGCTACTTTAGACTATATAGAATTTTTATCTGGAGAAAATCCTTTTAAAGTCTTCTAAATTTCCTCCTCCCAGATTGTGTTATGAAATTGAATTTTAATTAATAAAACAATTAAAACACCCCAAATTATACGACTGCAGCTCTAAATCATTTTTCTTTTATAGGAATAAAACACTAACTTTATAACTATTCCATGACCATTACACTACGGAGGTGGACAAATGGTCAGCGCGCTCGGCTACCGTTCTGGAGGCCCCAGGTTCGATTCCCATAGTAGGGTCAAATAAATGTAAGTGATTTTTTCACTCTTATATTTATTCAATATTACCTTGGACTGGTACCGGAAGCGGAGGGCTGATCACCTTTCCTTCGTGTGTTAACGATCAAGATAATACTGCGTTTATATGATGCAGAGCCCTATGTACCATTGGGGTGCGGATAACGGTTCGAATGAATTATAATTATTCTAAAGTGACCTACACAACTATTTTATTTCCAATATTGTCTCTATTTGTATTTGTTTTTAGATAGATCTTGTTTTATTGGTTAGCCGTTTCGCTCATTCCTTTCAAGAACGTCATAAATCAAAAATCGTCAATTTCCAGTTGTGCGTGTTTTCGGAATGTATAGAAAATGTACTGTATATCCCAGCAAAAGAGGCATATTTTAAACTTAATATATACCCGCTACAGGGCAGAAAGTGTTGTTTTTGCATTTTGAAGAAAAGGTATTGTTTAATTATTTTTTTAATAAACTTAATATTTTTTCAAATTGAGAAAAAAACTTCGGGTTTTACCTAAAAAGATCTGTTGCATAGTAAAAAATTCAAGAAGTGGCTTGATATTTATTTTTAATGCATTGAATTATATTACAAAACATTAAAAATGTTCTCCTGAAAAATCAAGTTTTTTGATTTATGATGTTCTTGAAAGGAGTGAGCGATTTACACGGAAACAACTGTTTTCTATCAAATGAAAATGTATTGTGTCTCGACATATCATTCGTTGCAAGTCTTATTTTACATACGATGTAGGAGAATACGAGGGGTGTATTCGGTAGAGTGTTTCCTTAGAGGGTAGTATTTATCACGCACCTTAAACTATTGGTTTTATTCACTAGGGTGGCATCCTCTTATTGATTATGGTAGCTTTATCTTCCTTAGTACCTCTACCTTTGTACACGTAAACGAATACATATTGTGTACAGTCAATGATGCATATGTAAGTGTATAATACTAGGAATGCAATCATCTTATTACATTTTTTTTACGTATTAATTTTAAATCAAACACAGATTTTTTGAGTCTACTAAGTTGTATTTTATTAACAAAAACACATAAAAAATTATATTTTCACAATTGTTTCGCCTTGTTAGGGCATTATCAAACGAATGCCCTAACAAGGCGAAACAATTGTCACAATATATTTTTTTATGTGTTTTTGTTAATAAAATACAACGTAGACTCAAAACATCTGTGTTTGATTTAAAATTAATACATAAACTTTAAACTTTAAATTAATACACAAACATTCGTTTCGATCGGGACGATCGGGTATGCCAAACACTTGAAAGCGGTAAGGTTAGGAGTCGTAACAATCGGCGGGTATGTATGAGGAGATGCATTAACGTGGAAGAGGCGAAGAATGTTTGCAAAGACAGAATGGTATGGCGTTCTATTCTCTCTGTCTACTCCTGCGGGGAAGCGGCGTGATGGTTAGTTAGTTAGTTTTTTTTTATTCAAATACCTGTTAACAGCCTATGACGCTCGTAAGAGCTAAGCTAAGTGTTTTACGTTGGATCCACGTATTTTCTGATTTACTAGTAGTTTTAGGGTTTTACGCATGTTTACATCGTACCATTAAATTTGAGAAATGTTTAACAAAAAGGGGTGGCTGCGAAACTTGCTTGGGATATTTTGAATATTTAATAACACTGCCTCTTTACCATGTTAACAATATAACACCATCTGAGTGTTATTTGAACATTGACTACCAAAGAGATGGAAGGATAAAAATACAGAGACCTTCAAATCTAACACGAAAATAGAAAACGATAAGAATATTGGATTCCATATCCCGAAAAAATGCCGAGTGTATGTATATTTTTTTATCTAACACTTCAGGTTTTTAATCTTGGTTGCTTTAATATTGTTAGTAGAAGGATGCATCTCATCTCATCGCACGCGTTGGTGCATTAATGTGCAATGTCGTGTGGCCAATCTCGGCATTTAAATATTGTTTTTTATTCATTTTTCCTCAGAGCTCGACGCTGCGCTGCTCTCCTGGTAGGGTACGAAGCGATCTGTGCGGGGAGATTCTCAGCTTGTGTCTTAGGTCCAGCGTTATCCAAACTTATTTTAATATTTCACATATCGCTCACTCCTTTCAACAACGTCGTACTTCAAAAATCGACAATTTTCAGTTGTGCATGTTTTCGGAATGCCCAGAAAATGTACTATATCCCAGCAAAACCGGCATATTTTAAACTTAATTTTACCCCCTACAGGGCATAAAGTGCTGTTTTTGCATTTTGAAGAAAAGGTGTTGTTTAATTATTTTTTTTAAACAAACTAAACATTTGTCAAATGGAGAAAAAACCTTCAGGTTTTACCTAAAAAGATCTTTTGCACAGTAAAAAGTTCAATAAGTGGCTTGATATTTATTTTTATTACATTTCATTATATTCTTAAACTTTAAACACTATCTCCTGAAAAATCTAGTTTTTGATATATGACGTTGTTGAAAGGAGTGAGCGATCGAAACACATCGAAGTTAAAGACATTTTTAAACAGGAAATTTAATTCGATATATTTAAATATTTTCCTCGTACACAAAATTATAATTTACTTTAATATAATGCCCTCACTGAGTTTTCCCGAGCCGAGGGCACACTTTACCATGCTAATTTATAAAACTTATCAAAGAAAATTGTTTATGACAAGCAATCAAATACGAACTAACCATATGGTGTGATGTATTTCTGATCTATCCACTTCTATTATTAATTTATGAATAGCTCTTTTATACTTCATTTTGTCATTTGATGACTTTATAGAAACTGGAAGCCGGTTCTACAACTTTATTGCATATTAATCAAACTTCTTTTGACCACAAGAGGTATGTGTTTTGTTAGATGTATTTCTGTGTTTTTGATTTTGTCTTGTAGTTCTATGTACGTTTCCGTAAAGTGTGTTCATTATTATTTGTGTGATTTACTGGCAGTTTATTTCTCTGTTATATTAGCACCTGTCTACTCGAGGACTGGTATCTTGGTAAAAAAGTGGTGAGTCCCAAGCCCACTACTTTACCACCAAGTTTTTTGCAGTAATACATAAGTATACATATAGGGTACCACATAAGAGCAACAACAAAATGCAATGTGAAAAGCCCCACTCTCCAGACATTTGGTCAAAGGTGTGGAAAGTATTTGATGTGATAAATATGATGTAAGTAAAGGGTGTGGCTGCCACACTGTGCTTTTATAGAGTGGGATCAGTATGTTAGAAAAGGAGAATAATTAACTAACTTCGCTAAGGGACGCGAGTTACAAATAACTACTCGTATAAGTCGTTAAGTTCACTTTTTTACTAGCATTGGAAATCTGTTACAATCTAATTACAAAACTATTATCGAAATACATAGGTACAAAAGGTCAATTTATAAATATATATATATATATATATATATATATATATATATATATATATATATATATATATATATATACACATTTATATATATAAATATATATATATATATATATATATATATATATATATATATATATATATATATATATATATATAAATACATTTACTGATATCACTTAGTTATCTTTATGTATGCTATGTATAACACCCCACAGTTGCAGATGAAAGAAATTTATATCTACTTTTAAAAGTTATAAAGTTTCACTGTGTAGTATGGGAAGTAGAATGGAGGCGAATTATTATTATGTGGTGTTTCAACCGCGTTACGGAATGGTGAAAACTTTGGCGTGAGATTTGAAGATATTGTTTTTCTTTTTGACAGCTGTTATTGGCCAAAACTGCGCTCAGTGCTAACACCCACCGACTCCCATATTCTAGATGCATGACGACATTTTATTACGGCAAAAGCACATTATTTTGTACTAACAAAACTGTTTCTTATACGTTTACGAAACATGAAAAAGAAACAAACAATAGATGTCTCTAGTGAAGTTCTAGTGATTCAAGAACAAGGTTTCTAAATCGGTTCATATATATAGAACTTCCAAGAATTTGAGTAGTGTGCTTGTCAATAATGGGTAGAATTGGTGAATGTTACACGTGTGTAAAGTGATCACTTTAACCAGCCTATGACGGTCGTCAGCCCCGTAAATGCCCAGACTTCCATATTCTTCTTCATCTTTGATGAGATTTAAAAAAATAATATGAAAATAACTCCTGTAATTGGAGATAATCCAGATTTTGTGAACAAGTATTTGGACACACTCAAAATGTTTCAAATAAATTATCTGGTCAAATTATAAGCTTAAATAATAAAAATGAAAATGGTATTTTCTGGCGTTTCTTAAGTGTGTGATTGAAATCCAGGATTTGGACCTCACATACTAATATAAGAGTTTCAGCTTAGTAAAAAGCTTCTTTACATCTCACCAATAGATGTCTCTAGTGAAGTTGTAGTGATTCAAGAACAAGGTTTCTAAATTTGTTCATATATATAGAACTTCCAAGAATTTGAGTAGTGTGGTTGTCAATAATGGGTAGAATTGGTGAATGTTACACGTGTGTAAAGTGATCACTTAAACCAGCCTATGACGGTCGTCAGCCCCGTAAATGCCCAGACTTCCATATTCTTCTTCATCTTTGATGAGATGTCAAAAAATAATATGAAAATAACTCCTGTAATTGGAAATAATCCAGATTTTGTGAACAAGTATTTGGACACACTCAAAATGTTGTAAACAAAAAAAACATTATGAACATACTTAGGACGAGAAAGGTGTTTCTACCCATTCGGTCGATTGATTCTTCAGGATAGGAAGGGTATTTTTACCTTCTGCACCAGCCTCATTTCAAAGTTAGAAAAGAGGGAATCAATGAGTGTTTGTATGTGAATATTATTAACAACAACCTCTTTTTTACAGTCTATATGCAAACAATTATCAAATCCCGTTGCCAGCGCCAGCGGTCCACAGGCGTAAAAAAACACCCGTCCGAAATATGTTAATACCTAATTATTCAATCACGCCGCTTCCCCACAGGAGTAAGCAGAGAGAATAGAACGCTACACTAATCTGTCTTTACAATCAATACTCTCTCTCCTCTTCCACATTAATGCATCTCCTCACACATACCCGCCGTTTATTTTGACTGATCACATTCAAGTATTTAGAAAACTTGATCATGCTAAGTTTTCCTCTTACGTTCATCTCTTTCAAAAACCTTGACCTTTGATTTATAAACATTCATCAGCAAATTACTTTCATTTCACACATTATGCACCATTGACTCCAGCTTCCGCAACACTTCTCTACAGTCGACAAAAAGTGTCACAATAAATAATAAATATTAAGTACATACTTTAATATTCCTACACATATCATCAAACACATAATTTATATTAAATATATCAATATATCCCGGGACCTTCATACTGGAGGTCCCGGGTTCGATTCGAAGGGGGGGGGGTAAAATAAATATGAGTAATTTTTTCATTTCATATTTATTCAATATTACCCTGGACTAGTACCTGAAGCAGAGAGCGATGACCTTTCCCTTATGTGTTAACGATCAAGATAACACTGTGTTTATATTTTGCAGTGTTCTTTGCCTCCTCGTATGCGGATAAGGGTTTGAATAAAATTACAAATTTCAATAAATATTTGATAAATGATACATATTTATTAGAACTTGTATTAGACCACTTAATGAGTTTTATTTCATCACACACGACTTGTTTCGAAAAATTAAAATGTTTTCATCTACAGGTTAAAAGTATATATATATATATAAAGAGAGCTTTGTATGTAAACATCTGTAGTTTTCGAAATTAGTCGTGTGCAATAAAATAAAACTCATTATGTGGTATTAAACAAGTGTTTATTTTGTTTTAAAATAATCAACATGTTATTCCACTAAGTTAATGCCGAATGAATAAATAATATAAATAACCATTACTTAACAGTTATATTTAATATTTTTAGATTATATTTTATCAAAATAATTTCCATTACATAAATTGAAATATAAATAATTGATGAACTTATCAAAAAATACAATCTTATCAAACTCAAACAAACAGAAAAGTTTCGAAAATACCACAACAAATCATTTTATTGGGTTTTCGAAGAAACCCTGTTCTATGATCGATAAATCTTGAAAACTTAGAATCATAAATAATCCCCCACAATGGTATCAAAAATTCATAAGCAGCATTATTCTAATGCCTGGCTCCTTGTCCCTTTATTCCACCTCGCCATATCTATATTTCATCACTTGGTTCAGAATTTCTATCAGAAGTGCGAAGACTCCCCTCCAATTATAAATTTCCCAGATAATAAATAAATCATCAACTTTTAGCCAGCCCCCGATAAGCTTCAGCTTGGAATTCTTCACAACCCTTTACTCGACGAACGGGCCATTTCAAAATGTAGGCATTTCACTTCAAGTTCTGTGCACGCTTAGAGTTATTGAATTTATTTTAGAACTTCTTATAGGATATGCGTGTACAATGGCCGACTTTCTAAAATATATTATCTTCCAACCAAAGGTAAACTAGTATGAGTAATCAAAGTGTGTCTGTTTACATCAGTGGGCTGATAGAAGACGTATGATGTGACGTAAATAATAGAAAATAAATTAAGGTGGAGTGGAAGTATCCAAGAAATGGATGATAATAATTCTCCTCCCCTGACCCCTCCTCTCTTCCTTAAACTTTCTACCTGATTCCCTTTTCCCATGCCTTCCTTACTCTATCGTCATTTTGTTTTTCTATTCATGTTACCCTGTTTAAATTCTTAATTTGTAATTATGCTCTCTTATGTTTCTTTGTTTTTCTTTTTTCTTATCCTTGTCTTAACCTGTTCAAGCATTATCTCCCCACTAATTTCTAACAGACATCAAAAGGTACAAGCCTAGATCGTTCACACTAGTCTGTTTTTTTTTGGTTGGTTGGAAGATATTGCTTTATAGCAATAAGCCCGCCAATGTACACACATATTGTACAAAAAAGTTCAAATAAATAAATAAGATAAGTAAAATAAAAATTTAACAAAATTGACGTTTATTGAAGGCAATCAGAGAGGTTTCATATTGCACGTGGTTCAGTAATTCAATCCACGTTTGACAGTTCAGAAATTACTAAAAGATATATTTCGAGGAATCGAAAGTCTTATATGCTAGGAAGACAGATCATGATCTAAAAAGTGCATGAAATTTTCAATATGGGATATTGAAAATTTCATATTGAAGTACTGGATGTGTGAAAGATATAGAAAAGGAGTGAGAAGTTTTGTATGTTTATGTGTTGCTTACAGTGAGCATTGGGTGGGTATTTGCATTGGGTGCATGATCATGTTTTCTGAAATAGTTAATCAAGCGGATTGAATTAAATTCTTTCAAAAATTTTAAGATATTTTATAAGATGGTTCACATATCTTGTTAATAAATGAAAGTGTTATAACTTTTGTAACAAGAAATAAAATAATAAACTTTTGGGTTGTTTCATATTTAAAGTGTTATATTACATTAATATAATGCAAATGGAAGAGAAAATTTCACTTTTTTATTACATTTGTGCTTTTAACTTTGTTTTGATCTGATATTTTTCTTTTTAAGGTAAAAAAGTATTTTTGTTTCATAACTTATAAACAATATTCTTGTTCAATGACATTGAAGAACCTGCATTAATGATTTTGTCATAAGATATTGACAACACTACATGTTTTGCTGGCTAAAAAATCATGAAACAGGATATCATTGTAAGTTTTGTGTCAAATTGTCGTAAACAAAACAAATACACTCACAAATAAATATATAAATATATATATATATATATATATATATATATATATATATATATATATATATATATATATATATATATATATATATATATATATATATATATATATATATATATATATATATATATATATATATATATATATATATATATATATATAAACGGTGTCCACATGAGGTAACCTAATGCGGAATAAGGGCAGATTTGTCTCTAATTATACACGAAAGGTTTTATTCGAAATGTGGTTGTCTCAAATATGGAAGAGGCCCCGGCTCTTCTCGTCTTCGGTCTCCAGAGTGTGGATTTGGCAAAAGCTTAAAGGGATACCCAACCTACCCAAAATGTTAAACAAAAGTCCGCCCACCTTTACGCGACGCGTTATTTGAAAACTTTTTTAAAAGCCTCACCACCCCCTAGGGGGGGAAAGTATCCCACAAAGCATAACTTGGCCGGTATAAATTATTTAAGAGGGCGAGAATTGTTTTAAATGTTTAGAATTCCCCCGAAAGCAAAACAATGTGATGTGATAATAAATTAGAACTTAGCCAAGTTGAACTCGGAGCACTTAATTGTTCGCCGCTAGCAAAGGGATTTTAATATATTTAATCTCCGTAAATGGTTAATTTGGAAACAGATTGAAGTTTAATCTCATTTTAGGCGGATAATATTTACATCAAATAAACATTGCATCGATGGTCAAGTAAACCAATATTAAATTAATAAGAAAAATGGGTGGAATGGTAAACGTTACACAGGCAAACTAAGAGCATTCGCAAGAATTCGCCAGTTGATGCTGACCGTTAATTGATTAAACCGCATTTGTAGTGTTTATTCATCACTGTTGAGATATCAATGAAAATCTTAATTAAAAAATAATTTGTTAATCCCAATCAAATTTGAAATACCAAGCATCAACATTCAATTGAAGCATACACATTTTCATCACTATTTATAACAACAATAATTTATAACAGAGTATGTTTTAGAACATTTTTTTATAAAATGAAATTAAAAATTACAATAATTAACAAACGAAAAATCAAAAAATAAAGTTTCTTTTAAAGAGATGTAGTAGATGAAGATCAGCTCGCTGGCAAACGTAGCACTGTGCTCCAGTGCCGCCACATGTCCAGCCCCCATCTGTGCTCCACAAGCCGCTTTATGATGAGGTTGGAGCTCTTCATCAGCCTCCCCCTGAAGTCTGCCACTGCCTTAATAGCCCATTCCAATGTGGTAGGCGTGTTGTGGCAAACATTCCACTCGCGCTGCAGTGTCGGGGTAACTTCATTAAAGCTCTGTAACCGTTATTATAGCTTATGTTCATGTCCTTTAAGCTTCGTTGTGTATACTTACACCACAGCTCGCTATCGTACTGCTGCGTACACAAAACATGATGATATGTCCATTTTTTACCTGCGCGAGCAGTGGGAAAAGCGGCGTGTTAGCATGTTGGACCGCACGCAATGAGCACGATACTGGCGCCTGATCTCCTCATCATCCGCACAGTTCTCCTGTAGGATATGTCCTAAATATTTGAAGCTACTTACCCTCTTAACTTCTTGTCCATTTATAAATATGGGCGGTGCCTTCAATTAGAAATTTTTGAGTTTGAACACCACAAGCTCACATTTTTTGGAGTTGTACTCTAGGCTATTTTCTATGGCATAGCATTTACATATGGCAAATAGTTTACATAAGCCAGCTATCAATGGTGCCATCAGGACCATATCGTCGGCGTATGAGATGGCATTCACTCTCTCCCTCCTATGGAGCATCCCACATTCACTTGGTTTAACCTATCATGTAATGCATCCACGTAAAGATTAGGGGATGTAATTCCACCTTCTTCAAGTCCTCGCTGAGCTTTAAAAGGAGTTGAGGTTTCTGTTCCCTATTTTACTTTATATGTGTATATATATATATATATATATATATATATATATATATATATATATATATATATATATATATATATATATATACATATATATATATATATATATATATATATATATATATATATATATATATATATATATATATATATATATATATTTATATATATATATATTTATATATATATATATATATATATATATATATATATATATATATATATATATATATATATATATATTGCATGTGTACGAGTTTAACATTAAAGGAGGGTAGATAAAATATTTGTCGCAGTAGCTGTATACCGAGCTACGAGTATATCTCAGGTTGTCTTTTTAAAATATACACATTTCGTGCTACCCTTTGAAGCCACCCTCCCGTATCTGGATATGTTTATTTTAACGCAAAAAGAATCATAGAATGCGAAAATAATTTCGAAACAATGCACGATTATTTTACGTGCTAGTACGCCTCAAAGCCTTTGACGTTTTTTTAATGGTAATGTAAAGTAAACAAACCTTTATTGTGAAAAGGGTTTGTTTTAAGCGGTCCACGAGGATTTTTTTTTAATTTTCACGTTTTCTCTTTACCTGCAGTTGTTAATACGAAACAGTTTTACAATATATATCGATCAAACGAACTTTTTACGGTGATGGTGAGTAATATTATTTAATTACATTATTGCAAAAAAATGTTAGAAACATTTTACTTTTTCTTTTTAATAGTTATTGCTTAAGTAAGCTATCTATTTATGATAAAGTCAACTTGTTTCTGTCATAATAGAACCCAGTCAGGGATCCAAAATGAATGAACTGAAAAAATACCTTATGGAAAGATATTTATGTTAGCGATCAGCTATATTTTCTCATTTGTTTCCTTTAAACTTGCTTCTTACCTTATGTTTTTTTATACGCCTATTTACGCCTATTTACTGTACCTTTTATCGCTTTATATTTAAGTGTTTTTTATTTGTGTTTCAGTCTTGTTAACCTTAATCCCATGTCCCAAAATGGGTAATAGAAATTATTCATCGGGACTCTTATACTAGAAATGTGACTTATGCATCTTATAAAAAATATAAAATAAAAAATATTAATAATAATGTAATATTCAACTATTTGTTTTTGGAAAAAAATAATGGGTGCGTTTGCACGCTTAAGGGTCGATATGTTGTTATGTTTGTGCATGTTTTTGTAATGCCCAGAAAATGTACTATATCCCAGCAAAAGAGGCATATTTTTAACTTAATATTTACCCGCTACAGGGCAGAAAATGTAATTTTTGTATTTTGAAGAAAAAGTATTGTTTAACTATTTTTTTTTAAATGTATTAAATATTTTTCAAATGGAGAAAAAACCTTCAGGTTCTACCTAAAAAGATATGTTGCACAGTAAAAAGTTCAATAAGTGGCTTGTTATTAATTTTTAATACATTGTGTTATATTTTCAAACTTTAAAAACGTTCTCCTGAAAAATCAAGCTTTTTGATTTTTGACATTCATGAAAGGAGTGAGCGATATGAGAATCTTTCCATTCCTTAGGACGGTAACATAAACGAGGACGACTACGCTCGTAGGGGCTAATCATGCTTTAGAATAGTGAAGGAAATACATCTCCGTGCATTGCTAGCGCATGCGTAAAAGTGCCTTGGCAACAAGTCAATTTAAACAAGCATGACGTTATCTGCAATTCGTGTTCGTGATGCATGAAAATGATGTGGAATGCGTCGAAACATGTGTCAGAATAAATTTTAAGATAGAGTGGTATACACCAAGTGAAATTTAAATTAAAATTAAAAAATTAAATTTTAACTTTTTTTTTTAAATCGCATATTTTAGAACAGAGATCGCCATAAGGTAGCTCGTGAGCTACCGGTAGCTCACCAATGCTTTTTCGGTAGCTCGCGTAGGATGTGAAATTTGACACGTTAATTTTATTATGTTTTTTTTTAAACACACCTATTTAAAATTATTATTTTGATTATAAATAAATATTTAAGGTACATATTTTATGTTTTATTGTTAATGTGATGTTCCAATTTATTTAAACTAAAATAAAAATATTATGTATGGTACAATTAAGGTCGATGATAAAAAAAAACATTAAAGAGGGAATTTATATAGGTAGCTCACCAGACAAGTTCAATTTCAGAAAGTAGCTTACATCCTTATTGTGTTTGGAGACCACTGTTTTAGAATAAAAAATATATGCACTATAATAGAAGCAAAATGGACTTAGGGAAATAACCCCAGCTTAAACAGTTATAAAGTTTAATTGAATAAAAAAACATACACAATTTTCCTTTTTTACAAGCATATTTCTCTTTACCGTATTAAATTATCACATTGAATAGTTATCGTAAAACCGACATGACTGAGTACTCCGAAATGTTAAGTCCCCAATTAACAAGTTTACGATATATCCAGCGCTTGCCGAATATTAATGCCACACGTATGCTTCGCAGTCTGTATTTACAGGTATCTATTTATAAAATATTCAGTTTATGCTAACAGCGTGGACCAACAGGCAACATCTTAATCCGGTACAGAAACAAAATGTTCCACCACTCGGGTTTGGGGTAATTCTACGCTCCTAGTGAAGAAATTACGAGCGTAGAATTAGAAAGCCTTTCCACAGAGATGAGAGTAAATAAATTTAAGGTGTATTTGTTAAAATTTTAATACAAAAGTTGAAAAGGGTCAGAGATGGAGGGTTCGACGAGTTGAAATTATCATCCCCAACCTAAAACTGGTAATACGTACGTAATTCGTAACCGAGTAAGCGCCGCACAATGGGGCAAACAGCTTATTTTCAACCTAAAGTTCAATAACTTTAAAACCAATAAAAATATGGAAAAATGGAGAATATATTACTTAATAAATTCAAATTTAAAAAACATAAAAACATTTCGTCCAAAATTTTATTTATAGATTTGGTCTTTAATTTGTAGAACTCCATTTTAATTTATATATTAAATACGAATATTGAAATCAAACAGTGACTTTTAGAGTAAACTAAATTGTATTTTATTATTAAAAACACTACTGAAGTAGTTTGAAAATGTCATAACAAAGCGAAACAATTGTCACAAATTTTATTTTTATAGGTTTTTAATAGTAAAATGCAAATTACTAGACTCTAAAAATCAGTCCTTGATTTTAATATTTCATACATAAATGGAAAAAATTATTCGAAAGGTCATTAAAAAAATGCACTTTTAAGAAGAAAAAAAATGTAATATAAAATAATACATGGATAAGTAATTGTTTATAAAATAGGTTATATTATAAAAATAAATGTAATAGGTATTTAATGTGTCACTTTCGTGAGTGTTTTTTTTTGTTGCTACAAAGGTGATTTTAAAATATTATTTTGTGGTACTTGATCTATAAAAAAATTAATTGGCCCACGTATTCACACGTTTTTACTTCTATTTCTCAAATAGAACATATTGCTTATAAGAAAAATCATAATGTCCAACTTTCGGCAAAATTCGCACTAAAAGTTTAGTGACAGTGTATTTATCAATATAATTATGGTTTATATATGTTTTAAATTTTTGAAATAAAAAATTCTTTAGCTGCATTTCAAATAGAAAAAAGCAATAGTGCAAGCAAGACCAAATAAATATTACTAATTAAGGGTTTGAAATTTAAGCCCAAAAAAAAATACTTAAAATTATTTAAACTCGAAAGCTAAACTGGCAGTACACAACGGAGTCCTGGTTCCAACCCTAATATATGGAAACGAAGCATGGAGTTGGCAAACGAAGGATGAAAGTAGACTGAATGCAGTCGAGATGCGTTTTCTCAGCCGAATGTGAGGCAAAACGTTGTATGATTGATATTGGAATGATGATATAAGGAAAAAATACAAGACAGAGATTATAGATAAAAATTTAATTAATAATATGTTTTTCCTCAAATATTTTATTTGACCAATACTGGTCAAATAAAAACTACAAAGTTGTTATTTTATCATATTAAATGTAATTTCACCAAGAAATGTAAGTAAAAAACTGAAATCGAATATAAAATCATGGAGATTCATATTTTACGTTATTTTATGAGGCGCAAGTGAGTTCGAGGACTAAAAAAGGCACGTCATTCATTTATTTCAAAATTAGACAGTAGTGGCTTATTGTGGTGGAACTAAGTTAAGCGCAACGGCAGGGTTGATATTATTTATGCTCGGATTTATTGCGTAATCTATCGAGATGAAGGTCTGCCAACCCTTATTATTATTATCTCCCTACGTTTGCGCACTGAATTACAGTCTTTTAAATATTTAAACAAAAAAATGTTACTGAGGTAATGGAAAGATGAATATTTTTAGTTTAAAATATTTATTAAATAAAACGTTATTCGTTGATTTAAATGTGGGGATTTTAGTATTATATAGCACCTACTCTAAGCAACAGGAGTGTCCCATAGAGATTTTATAAAATAACCACTTTTTATTTCTACATTTTGTCATCGTCAGGGTTAAATATGTACTAATTCTAAAACATTGAAATATTCATAGTTAGGTGAGTGGGTGGGTTTATGGAATCGGCAATTAAGTTAGGTTTGGAGTGAGAGGGGTGGAGTGTGGAATTTTTATTACTGTTATTTCTAGGAATCGGAAAAGGAAAATATTAAAAATAGGACTATTTATATTATCATCGTATTCAAAATAATCGTGAAAGCCTGGGTGTAACATACATCAATATTTAGGTACAAGGTAGGTAATTGAGATGGTATGGGTACATAAGGCGCAGAGATTACGTAATGTAAACCAGGTTGCCATGGATCTTCCTCGAAAGACATCTAGAGAAAGACCAACAAATTAATGGATGCTACAGAAAGATAGCATAATTAGCAGGTATGGCCTAGGTAAGGTTGTATACGATAGAAGGACCCACAACCTGAGAACGAGGAGAAATGACTCCAACAGTCTACAAAGACGATAAATTAGGAAGAATAATAAAAATAAGACAATTTAAAAATAGCGATTCCGATAAGCTCAATTTCTCTAAGGTCCAGCGCTCCCTTAATTTCCCAATTTAAGGTACAAGTCATACTTTAATCTTCATTCATTCTCGTTGTATAGAAGGGACATTTATTCAGGCGACATTTTAATAACTGTTTTTGAGAAATGGGAATTTCGTTGACACTCCGAAATCCTAGCCTTAATTCAGGGGATGGCTTGCAAAGCTCGACTTCAGATATTATAATACCTGGCTTTCCCAGTCACCTAATACCAGGCGAACGAGGACAGAAAGAGGGTATCAAACAATGTAAACCCTAAAAAGATACTATGTACTAATTGATGGTTAGGCGTGGCGCATCTGTAATTTTCAAAAGTTTACATTTTTTATGTTTTTCACTTGACTTTAATAATTGGTATTACAATTAACCAATAATAGCAATGTTTACTCACTAGACACGTACACATTTCAATTATAAGAACATTCATGTCAAATAACGTTATTAACACCAATACTAAAACGGTAAATATTAAATATTTATGACGGGTGTAAGCCTCGTGAATGCCCAGACTTCCATATTCTTCTTTATCTATGCTGAGATGTAAAAAACATATATAAAAATCGCTCTTATAATTGGAGAAAATCCAGATTGGTTAACAAGAATTTGGACACACTCAAAATGTTGCAAATACTAAGATGCTGAAGGCATTAAAATACGCGCAGCAAAAAATTTATTTCCTTTCAATTATGTTATCCCAAAATTAAAAAAATATAAAATCTACCTATTTATATGTACTTGTAAAATATGTGAATCTAATGATACATACAAGTATTTCATTTAGTTACTATTTTCAGGAAAACCTGTGGTTGTTGTAAGTGGCTATTCTTTTATAAAAATCAAGTTCTGTTAGATGGGTTCGAACCTAGAACGCTATTTTTTTCACGCTATTGCAATCTTTGTATTTTCCAAAACATATTTATAATTACAAGAAATGTTTAAAGAGAACTCAAACTCAAATAAATGTTTCACCAACGCCTTACACTGGTCTGACACAAACGAGAAGAGTTTAAAGGGATATTAAGATTTACACTGGAAAAGAAGAACAACCTAGTCTTATTTCTTTCTTTGGTTTTTATTCGCCCTCCCAGGAACGAGTTGAATTTATAATCCTTATTCACACTCGTCGACCGATTCATACGCAATGAAAAGTCTGATATCCGCGATGTTTTCCTTACTAATTCCATATACATAATATGTCCAAAATTAATTTTAAGATAATATTACTTTAAGAATAGATCACATAAAAAATTTAATCGATGCTGACCTTCTTTTTTGTATTCAGAAATATTTTACTTTAACTCTTATATAATTTGTCTAGTAAATTACAGTCGCTTTGTATCTCATGTATGTACTTAAATCAATATAAACCCTGCTCAGTATTTTAAAGCTTCGAAGCTTAGAAATTTGCAAAGACAATAAATACAAAATTGTCAATAAATACTTTCTTGACGCTTTCGTTCGTTAAATGAAAGTTATTTTCTCAGCTGGTTTTATTTTCAATGCAAATAATTTATACTGATTTAACTTTATTCGATTCCTAACAGATATTAGATGAAAATATAACATTACCATATACTCGCTGAATATATCAAGCACACGCGATCCCATGCTAAAAATTGAGAAAATTAATGTTAAAAAGTGGGGTGTTAAAGGTAGGTAAATCGAGGACGAATAACAAAACACGATTGCATTTTTGCTGTTTTGTGTTATTCTAAAAATAACAACTAAACAATATTTGCTCCATCTTGGATTGAAACCGAAATACTACGTAATATGATATTATGGACGACTCCGATTAGTAAAATTTCACTCCGGTTTTCTATTTCGAGTCTCGGCAGAAAACACGACATAATACTGTAGTTTAAGCGTTTGTCCGCCTCCGTAGTGTAATGGTCAGCGCGCTCGGCTACCGTTCTGGAGGTCCCGGGTTCGATTCCCAAGGGGGGTAAAATAAATATAAGTGATTTTTTCACTCTAATATTTATTCAATATTACCCTAGACTGGTACCTGAAGCGGAAGGCTGATCACCTTTCCTTCATGTGTAAACGATCAAGATAACACTGCGTTTATATGACGCAGTGCCCTATGCACCATTGGGTGCGGATAAGGGTTTTATTTATTTTATTTAAGCGTTTGAGTTTACTGTAGACATTTAATTTACCTTTAGAGAATGATTAACATTACAATGACAGTGATGAAACCTTAACGATCCCAAACGACTACATGCGCTTTGCGTCTTTTTTGTTTCCCTGCGCCGCGAAACGAAATACAAGGCGAGAAGAGAATTATGGCGTGTTGTTCGAAATGCAAGAGATGTGTGATCAAAGTCCTTTTTTACTGTCAAGCGGTACAATAATACCATTAAATAAATGTTTCCTTGCTTAGCGGCCGTCACTTTCTTCATCGGAACATTTTGCACATCCTGTCTTGGTGATAAATATCTGATCCAATTACAAAATTCTACAAAAATGTACGGTACCACTATTTGGAAACAAAACAAGAATAGGGGTGGGAGAGAAGAAAAGGATCAGCTCTCAACTTAGAGAAAAAGATTATCCATTTATTATATAAAGTCCTGGAACTCACTTCATGTCAATTTTTATTTAAAAAATATTCAAATATCATTTAAATAATTATTACAATACAATATTTTATCATTTTGATGAATTATATAAATATAGATTGAAATAACCTGGACGCAAAGATTGCTTCGTCTAATTTATTGATTTATTAAATTTTATAAAAAATAAATTCATCCGTGAAAAAAAGTGCCGTCAGGCCGTTCCACCGCGTATCATGAAAAAAAACCTGGATATACTACTATAACTACTCGTCTGTCCAAACTTAAAACACAGTAAGGGACATTTTTTTGTAGTAGGTTTTTTGCATTTTTGGACTAAGTAGAATCTACTTAGTCCAAAAATGCAAAAAAAACGTACTAAAAAAAATGTCCCTTACTGTGTTTTAAATTTGGACAGCCGTACTACTGCCATCACACCGTTTCTCTGCAGGGGTATGAAGTAAGAAGAGAGGATGGAACGTCACACTCTTCTGTCCAAGCTTCCTTCACATACATACGTCTAGTCATACGTGCCTTCCGATTACCTAGACATTTGACACCACCAAATTTTAGTCTCTGATTGATCTGGTCGTGCAAAGTGTTTTTCAGTCGTCCTCGTTCTGCTCTCTCGATCACATTCGCATAATATACATTAGTCATTCTCTTGTTATCCATTTGGATATTGTTATAATATACTAAGTATATTGTTATAATATACTTAGCCATTCTCTTGTTATCCATTTGGCCCACATATCCATACCACCTTAAAGAACTTTTCTTCCTAATGTTGTTAACTTGTTCGCAAATCTGGGTTTCTCTACATAGGAGTTATTTACGTTTTTCATCTCAACATAGATGAAAATGAATATGGAAGTCTAAGGGCAAATAAAAGGGTCTCTGATAAATAAAAACTTTCCAATCATAGATGACTGTTGTGAACTCAATCACGAAACGTAGTGAGATGGATCATATATCTATGACTTCCAAAATTTGAGTAGTGTGGTTGTCAATCGTGGGTAGAATGGTAAATGTTACACGTGTGTAAAGTAATCAAGTGGTTAAGGAACCAGCCTACAACAGGTCGTAAGACGTCGCCCAGACTTCTATATTCTTCTTTATCTTTTTTGAGATGTTAAAAAATGTAATAATATAAATGTAAAAATGTAATACGGTTTTTTTATATTTAAATATGGATTGGAATTCATTTCCGTTTCAATGCAATATAGCGTCAATAAATTTTGCGAGAGCGCATATCATTAAAGTTCACCATCATAATAAATTCTCGCACTATTTTACCTTTCCACTAATTTAACAAAATTTAGGCAACAATTTTAGCTACATGTGTATAGCTTCTCGGAAACCACCTTTCCAGGCTCAGGTGTTGGTAAAGAAGAAATAGCTTATAATTTTGCACTAATGGTACTAAACTCGTAATATCAAAGTGTAAACATTAATGTACTTTTTAATTATTAATACGATTTGAATAATTCCATAAATCTTTACAACATTTTGAGTTTGTCCAATCTGGATTATCTTCAATTGGGAGTTATTTTCACATTATTTTTTGACATCTCAACAAAGATGTCTCTAGTGAAACTCTAGTGAATTCACACACAATGTTTCAAACAATGTTTCGAAATTAATCAATATGGATAAGTTCCAAGAATTAGAGTTGTGTGGTTGTCAATCATGGGCAAAATTGGTAAATGTTACACGTGTGTAAAGTGATCAGCCTATGACGGTCGTCAGCCCCGTAAATGCCCAGATTTCCATATTCTTCTTCATCTATGTCAAGATGTCAAAAAATAATACATACATAATTCTTGTTCATTTATTGAACATTATTTTTTTTACATCTCAACATAGACGAAGAAGAATATAGAAGTCTGGGCATTTACATGGCTTACATCACTTTACACACGTGTAACATTCACTAATTCTACCCATGATTGGCAACCACACAACTACTTTTTTTTAACTTCTAGATATATTGATCAAACTCGTAACACAGTATGCGCGAGTTCACAATAGCCATCTATGGTGGGATGAGGAAAGCTTTATATTAAGCATAGACTCTTTCCATTTGTATGTGAGGTTTGAATCCTGAATTTTATTCGCACACTTAAGAAACGCTTGAAATTTTGATTTTTAATCAATTTTTAGTTTATAATTTGACCCGTTTATACCTTATAATTTGATATAGCTGTCAGATCGGTAGTTCAGGATTTTGTTGTTGATTCGTTGGGTTTGTTAAAACACCATGATAAACATTAATTACACAGCCGCTGTTTATATATGAAACTAACTTATTCTATCGCTTTGTAAAGTTGTGTTTACGTAGCTCTCTTTTCCTCCAACTCCCGTGCAATATGAATGTATAACTCTCTTTCTCCACCTCTCTACGTTATAGCTTTAAAATTTCACTCTCCATTCTCGCTCAATTATTGAATCGCCGCCTAAGAAGTTTTACTTCGAAAATAAAATAAAACTACATTAGCGCCACGATTCCGGGAGGCGAAATTTCACAGAACTATACAGAAAACTAATTTCAAAGATTATAAACTGGCTTGTTATCTTGGGGTGATTCTATTCGACTTACAAAAAAATACAATAGGTGGCAGTAATGCAGAACGAAGCCCACCACAGGGAACAATTTATACATTAAAACAATTTATTACATGTTTCTTTTGTTTACTTTCCGCATTTCACTTTCAACATGTTTTTATTTATATTTGAAGTACATATTACAAAAACTGTATTTGTGAACTTTGAATGCAAATAGTATTTTTTCGGGACATAGGAGTTCAAATGAATGAAAGAATTACAAATTTTGAAGTTTTTTCTTTCTTTTTATTTTATGCTTCTACCTATACTTTATCAACTTATTATATTTTTAAATATTTCATTAACTTCATTTATTAATTAATTTCATTAACTTCATTAGTAAATTCAATTTAACTTTTAAATTTCTTGGCTTCTTGGGTCATGGAGTACCTGGTGCTAAGGTGTCGGAGATGCCAGATAAAGCCACCAGAGACAACAAAAAGACCAGCATCACCCCTTGATTTCTGCAGTTGACTATCCACAATGACTAAGATCTCAACAAGCTACTCTCCGGCGGAACCATCCCTCCGGCTTGACGTCTTGTCTTGCCTTCTTCCTGAGGTCTTGTCTTGGCCATTCTTCCAGCCCAGGAAGACCGAAAAGTAGGCGTAATATTACGGCTCCTATTTTTCCTCCCCCAGACTCCGCTTACTCGACGGCCCGAGACCGATTGACGTTTTATTTTGTTTATGATAAATATCATTATCATCACTCCACATAAGTGCCCTTGAAGTAGTATTTTATTATTATTATTTATTATGTTAGTATGTATTATCATTATCACCACTCCACATAAGTGCCCTTGAGGTAGTATTTTATTATTATTATTTATTATGGGTGTATGCATGTACTTCGAGTCTCAAATAATACCAAAATTTAAAAATAATGCAGAAATGTTGGCCTCGTGCCAAAATTTTCAAGATCTGAGGCCAAGCAACATTTATGTTTTTGATTCGATTGAATTTCCGAATTAGGGGCGGCAGCGGCAGCGTCCGCAATGCATTCGGTTTGCGAATTTGAAATCTCTTTTGTTCGAAAAAACGTGTACGTATTACGAAGTTTTGATAAGGGTTTCGCACATTCCGAAGCTCCGAATTGGAAACCAATGCAAAAAACCGTGTTTGTGCTTACAGGCTGAGCATTGCTGCTAACTTCGGTTTTCCAGATTCGCTTTCCGAATTCGAAATCCAAATTCGAAACCCGATGTGTACGCAACGCACAAGGGTAAGGTAGCACACAAGCACGTTTTGCTTTCGGAATTTAATACACAAAACATATACAAAACTTTGTTCTCGTACATTCTATTTATTTTACACGGAAATTATTCAACAATCGTATTTTTTTAATCTGTTTTATTGTGTTCCAAATTTTAACAAGAGAAAATAAATGTGTGAAATATCAGCGCCCTGACGCCCGTGTATTAAAATTTATAAAACTATTTCTACGTTCGTGCTTAATTCTGTGGCATTTTTCATATTTTCGTCCTTCGCTTGACGCTAACTAACTTACCATCACGCCGCTTCCTCGCAGAGGTAGGCAGAGAGAATAGAACGCCACACCACTCTGTCTTTGCAAACATTCTTCGCCTCTACATTCATGCATCTCCTCATACATACCCGACGATTATTGCGACTCCTGACATACTTGATTGTGCCAAGTTTTCCTCGGTCTTCCTCTGCTTCCTATTCCAACTTTATTTTACCTCTAGTTTTTTATTGTTTTTTTTTTAATTATTCATACTGCCAAATAAATAATAATAAAAAATAAAAATAAAATAAACTGATGGTAAAATAACTGTGAACAGACTACCATTTTCCCAATTTCCCCATCCAAACGTCCGTGTGCTTTCTACCTTAATTTACATAGATTTGTACCTATTATTTTTCCTTTGAACGGTATAGAGGTGTGCAGAAACATCGACATAAATTTATACAATTAATTGCCTACTTAAAAAAAAAACTACATACGACTCAATTGTAAAGATATGTATAAAATGGAATTATGGTTACTTACTTCATCAAGAAAATGGAAGTAATACGTGATCGATTTACACTACAAAGATACATTATAGATTGCTTAATGGAACATAGCTAAGTAGTTTGTATCTACCTAGATAATAGAAAAACAGTAATTATAATAATAAAACCAAGATAATGTTTTTGAGGAGTATTTGGGTTTTATTAAAAAAAAACATCGGAAAAGTTTCATTTAAGAAATAAAAAAACTTCATTACAATTAAGCAAATAGACAAAATAAAACCTAAGTTTAGTAAACAACGTATAATGAAAAAAATAGTAGAGTACGTACGTTAAATTTAAAAAGTATTAGAAATTTGCCGAGCACTCTTTATATGCTGACTCATAGTCATCTTTATTTGGCAAGCAAACAATAAATGTAAGGAATGTTTCTCAAATTATTTTGGAAAAATAAGGTCAAAAGAAATTAACCTATGGATGGAAATTTAGCATCAGTGCCAGCCACTTGAATTGAATGGATGAATTCCAATTCCAGAATAAGCATAAAGATTTCAGTTTCATTTGTGAGGAGATGCATGAATGTAGAAGAGGTGAAGAATGTTTGCGAAGACAGAGTGGTGTGGCGTTCGATTCTCTCTGCCTACCCCTGCGGGGAAGCGGCGTGATGGTTAGTTAGTAAGATAAAACAGTTACATATTCATTTTAGTGCAAACAAAATTTTGCACTATTCTAAAATTGAAATTACCGAATATTTATTTAATATGTATCACAATTTAATTTAAAGTATAACATTTAAACACTTTGCACAATTTTTTAAATAGATTTAGATTTCAAAAACGTTATAGTAACGCGATTTTTTTTATGGATATTCAGATTTTTATGATGATCGATATTAGGAAAATATCGATGTAACATTACATCTCTATGCAAAAGCATAGATGCCAATTTTAATCTGTGGAGCTGTCATTTAATTTGACAGAAATCTGCAATCTGTTGGTGGGTGGGCTCATTTTCTAGCTTCTGCCACTAACAATCCTGCTATTATGTATATTTGTTCATTTATATTTTAAATTTTTACTTCATTAATGACCCACTGAACAACTATGTCTTCCCGGATTCGGTAATATGGAAATATTGTTGATTTTGTTACAAGAATTACCAATTCATATGCTGACACTAACCGTAACTCTTTTTTTTCATTTTGCAGAAAAGATGTCGATCGCATATTCGAATGTTTTTGTGAAGTCTCTCGCCAAAAGGGAGCCAAGAGTCCGACGATTGTGCGAATTTTTCCCGAAGATTTCAGAAACGACTTCTTAAAATGGATTCCAGATTTCACCTTCCCATGCAAGATTGAGATGTAAGTTCTAGAAATATCACTAAATAAAACAAAGTTTAAGTGAACAAATGATATATAAATATAGCAGAAGGAACTGAAATATGTGGGATGTGAGAATGTAGCATGATGTGGTATTGTTAGAAATGTTGACATGCTGGTAGTGGTTTCCTGAGCTATTGTGCCATCCCATGTGATACACGACGCAGTTACACAATTTGGCTATTAGAAGAGTGTTATACCACAATATTAGCATGATTGACTGATGATTCTATAAATTATTAAAGAAAACACTATTTTTTATCCCACTAAAGTTTATTTTGTGACAACTAGTTTCGGAAGCTAAGCTCCCATCTTCAGGTCTAAATGTAAACATTGCTTAGTGTAAAATAATTAATAAAACACTTGTTTTTTACCACTTGAGTTTACTTATGATGCTAGTTTCGGAAGCTAAGCTTCCATCTTCATAATAACTAAACTAGCTTCCGAAACTAGTATCATAAATAAACTCAAGTGGTAAAAAAAACAAATGTTTTATTTAACAATTTTAACATGTCTTACCACAAAGTAAATGCCGAAACAATGAATAAAATAGCTTAGCTTAGCTTCATAGATGATTCTATACATTAACTTCATATTCGTTTGGTGTGAGTATGTATAAAAAGCTAAAATTATGATCGTTGAACTACATATTATTTAGTCATGATAATGACCCCAGTCTACGGAAATAGTATTTTTATAATTAAGGTTTCATTAAAAAATATATCTGGGATCATTTACATTTCACAATTATTTAATTCAAACTACCACACATTGACATCTATCCTCAAAGGCTACTCTGAGCCCTTGCAAGTTCCCATGTTTTACAGCCGTAAAAGAGAATATGAGTATATAGCAGGCGTTGAAAATCATGTAGATAAAAAACCAAAATAGAAGGAACGTATAAATTGGGGATATTGTCCGCCTCTGTAGTGTAATGGTCAGCATTACACTGTTGGAGGTCCCGGGTTCGATTCCCAGGGGGGGGTCAAATAAATATAAGCGATTTTTCACTCTAATATTTATTTAATATAACACTTGAATGGTACCTGAAGTGGAAGGCTGATCACCTTTTCTTCACATGTTAACGATCAAGATATCACTGCGTTTATATGATGCAGTGCCCTATGCACCATCGGGTGCGGATAAGGGTTTCATCATTTAGGCAAAACCTGGTCTTTACTGAGTTAAGATTCCTTCAAATTATATATTAAGCATTTTCCGGTAGTGTTAAATGAAAAATTCTTTATATTGTTTTATGGAAATAAAATTAATATATTTTTGAACTTATGAAGTGTAATATAACAATTTTCCTGTGTTCATTTTTTATTTCTATCGTGATACCTAACAGTGCGAGATGCACAATTGGGTGGCACAAGGCATTAAAGAAAAATACTTATTTTTAGATAACATCGTCCATATTTTTATCTATATCTTGATTGTATCGCTCAATTTTGAGATAAGGGTTTTCAAGTTGACTAGCAAAGGCTATCGCCAATCTCTAAATGCAATTATAAATTATTGTTAACATATTAAATAAATACATGTTTATACTCGGTGAAGACCAAATGCCACCTATACAATGCCTGCATTGCTCCTGTTCTCTTATACGTCTGTGAAACATGGCACCCTACAAGGGCCCAGAGCAGCCGTGTACTGAGTTTTGAAAATAGGTGTCTTCCGAGAATCTTAGGTGTGCGGTGGTTTGACTTTGTGAGGAATGAAGAGATAAGGCGTAGGACGCCGCAAATCTTGGTCACAGCTGTCGTCAAGAAAAGGCAATTCAGTTGGCTTGGCCATGTACTCCGCATGCCTCCCGAGAGCCTTAATCAGGCTTACCTCCTTTACAAGGCATCAGGTTCGCGCCGCCCAGGACGACCATTGCTGACAATTCGTCGGCAGTTTTCGTCTGAACTTCGGGAACTCCAACTGTTACAGAATGAAGTAACTCGCTTTGTGCCCATTCCAAAAAGCCATTCGTAAAAGCAATCAGCTACGCAGTAAATTTAAAAATAGGATATAAGTAAAAAGGTTTCTTTAATTAATTGAAACATTTCTAACTGACTACAAGCACTTTTTTTGAAATTTAGAATGAGTAAAAAGGTGGCAAGGTCTTGCAACACCGAGAGTATGTAAACACTTCACTCTGTGGGTGCATATTTCTGCAGCGCCTAATTGGGCTGAACATCCCGGGCCCAATGTGTCCCAATTAAGCGGGACCATGTTCAAATCTTTGCACAAATAGTGGAATCTCCCAGGGCAGACCCTGTAAATGCACAGACATATTCCGTTCTCAAAGAACCATTTTGTTTCCGGGAGAGTTATCTTTTTAAGGCCTCTGTAGTTTATCTTCTTCTTCTTCTGCTTGGTGTAGGTCTTGTGGCCTGTTTTTAAGAGGGATTAGCCTCCTGCGATGTCGATTCCTATCTGTCGATCCATCTCTCTTTGGTGGTCTCCTCGGAAGGCAGTGCAATGTGGGGGAGTCTGGATGATTCCATTCTCCTTCCATTCACATACCATTGTCTCCTTCGTTGCTTTCCCCTCCTAACGACATCTTCAATCTCGCATATTTCCCTTATCCCGGCATTCCTTATTCTGTCTAGTAGTTGATAATAATTTTTTTAAATTTGCTTTTAGAAATACGGTGCAGCACTTTTCCTTTGCTCTGACATCGGTGGATTCAACTTGGACATACGGATTCTGTCGCCATGAACCATACACAGAGAAAGCATTCGTCATTGTTTCACACTTTCCATACCATGACGCTTTTTATGAGTAAGTTCTTAACAGTTTTTTTCAGTACCTAGAACATAATTTTAAATATCTTGATAGCATAATTGCGGAATATTTGCTACTATGGAGTAGGATAAGAAAAAAAACACTATATTTTATTGAAAAATATAAAGAACATTATTTTTTATGAGACCCTCTCCCTAACCATTAACCATTGACCATTATTCTGATTCACCCTGATCATCAACATAAAAATTTAAAAAATGATGTGTGGGTTTTAATAAACCACTACCGACGTTTCTGCTTTTGTACAAGATTGAAATCCAGTAATGTCTTCATTTGGAGTACGCTGTAATTTAGTAGAATCACATCTTTGTCGTGCGACATTTCAACAAGAATCCAAAGAGGATATAAACACTATGTTTTGACAAATGTGGAGCACGAGCACTGATCGCGGTCAGTCAGCAATGCCATAATGTAACATGCTCGCCGCGAATGTTACATTAAGACAAAATCCTCCAGTCAGTCCCCACTTTTAAATTTAGGACCTGTAGGATTTGATTCAGAGTACTTGAAAAAGAAGAATGAGTAACCTCCCATATTCATCATCATCTTCTAAAGGCAGCGCCTTGTAGTGTCAGCCACTTGTCTCTGTCAGTCGCCATCCTCTTGAGCTGCGAATAGGAGGAGACGTCCATGAGCCGCTTCAAATCCTGGAAGTATGAAGTTCTTGGGCGGCCTCTTGTTCGTTTTCCCAAGATTCTTCCTTCGAAGATGTTGCTAAGAAAGGTGCTATGTCTAATTGAGTGCCCTATTAGCTTGGCCTTCCTCTTCAAAATATGATTTAAAAGCTCTCTTCTTTCTTTTACGTCCTGCAACACCTTTTCGTTGGACTTCCTTACGACCCATGATGTCTTGGTCATCTTCCTCCAAACCCACATCTCAAATGCTTCAAGCCGGTCTTTTTCGTACTTTTGGATGGTCCAGGTTTCACACCCATACAACAAAACACTCCAAACAAAAGCCTTTATGAATCCTTTTCTTACTTCAATTTTTAAATGTTTGTTTGATAGGAGGCTGTACTTTTTCATAAAAGTTTGCTTGGCTAGCGTTATCCTCTTTTTTATGTCTAGGGTACATTTATTGTTATATGTTAGCAAGCTACCCAGATAACAGAATTGATCCAACTGTTGAATTACTCTATTTCCGAGAAGTATTGTTGGATGGAGGTCAGATTGCTCTTTTTCAACGATCATTGATTTTGTTTTGGCGGCATTAATTTTCAAATGGAACTTATCCAGAGCATTAGAGAGAGTGTTTAACATGTGGTTCATGTCACTCTCGTCCTCTGCTATCAGGGCGATGTCATCAGCGAATCTTATACAATGTATTTGTTGACCGTTTATTTTTACTCCATTTGTTTTTTCCTTCAACTCTTCAATGGCCTCCTCTATGAACAAATTGAATAGATAGGGTGACAGCGGACAACCCTGTCTCACACCTTTTCTTATCTTGGCTTCTTTTGAGGAACCATTAATATCTATGAGAGTGGATTGGTCCTTGTACAATTTGAGGATGGTTCTTCTGTCCTTCCAATCAATCCCTCTTTTCTTCATGACTTTAAACAAGAGGTACCAATCCACTCTATCAAAAGCCTTCTCTAAGTCTATAAAGGTCGTGTATGTTATAAGATTCACATCCAGTCGTCTTTCCAGTATCTGTCTCAGTGCCAAAATTGCCTCTCGTGTTCCCACTCCACTTCTAAAACCAAACTGATCCTCTCCAAGCTGTTCCTCCACTTTCTTTTTCAACCTGCCCTTTATAGTGTTCAGGAGCACTTTGGATGCGTGGGATAGAAGTGTTATGGTTCTATAGTTGTTGCAGTCTGCTGCATTTCCCTTTTTAGGTATTGTTATAGACTTACTCTTTACGAAGTCGTTGGGCAATTTTCCCTTTTCGTAGCACTCACTTATGATGTTATATAGTGCTGTCTTCGTCCGTTCGTCTACATTCTTTAAAACCTCAGCAGGTATATCATCTATCCCAGTTGCTTTTCTATCCGTTAAGGCCTTCACTGCAAAATCGAATTCAGCCCTTGTCAAGGGTGGTCCTTTGCAATCGGGATCTACTTCTTCTTCTGGTTCCAAATAAATCCTTTCGTCTTCGATATCATTTCCACAGTACAGATCTTCTAGATATTCCTTCCATCGCTCAGCTACCTTTTCATTTTCAAATAATAGGTTTCCGTTTTTGTCTTTAACAATATTGCTCTTTGTTTTAGGTGTATATTCTAGGCTTTTAACTCTGTTATATGCTTTATCGATATTATTATTGATAAAGCATATAACATATTAAGATTGTTATTACGTACCTCCCATATTAAGATTGTTATTACGTAACTTGAAAGATGATATTGAATATGAAAGATAGAAAGAGCATTTGAAATAAACTTTGCACAGATGTACAAAATTCTACTTCAATTCACATTATTTTAATCAAAACTTTTGACATGTCGTCATGTCAGGGTGAATTTTATATAATTATTGCATTACAATGAGACAAGCATGAATTTTAGAAATGTTTGGCTTTTTTCCAGTAAAGTAATATTTTGATTATTTTCATTCAACTCATCATCGCAAAACTTACATATAGGTGTAAACCTGACAACATCTCCCATTTTGATACTAATGCCATGATCAATCTTCTTCCTGAGTATGTTTCACTCTATCTGTATCTCATGTGACAAAATTCATGTTGACCATTTTAAACTCCTCAGGTTACTGGATTACATAGCAGATATAAATCGCTGTTCGTCGGAAACTGTTGATAAAGTATTGTGTAACTCTCCGAAGCCCAAGCTTGGAAAGGTGTCACCGCTGGTGGCTGATCATCTTCAGAAATTCTTCAACAAGCCATTGCCAATTTACCAAGTACATAAGCTACCAACCCTTCCAGATAATGTAAGTGGGAACATCTTTATTGGGAGGATGATTAGCTTATCACTTTGTTTATTCGTTGATTTATTGTTTGCTGTACCCCTGGTCAACACTGGATCTAGAGCCCCATCGCTGATTTCTCTTCTTTTTGAAAGCAAGTCTGGCTATTTTTATTATTATATTTTTTTAATATGTTTTTGCAAATAGAATCATAGGTTAAAATAAATCAGTTCGATTATAAATGAACAAGAGATGAGGTCCTTTTGGTTTTGGTAAAAATGTAATATTACTCCAAAGATCTGGTGACTGACCAAAGCTACCCAGGATAACCTCTCATTATAATGATAAATCTGTTACAGATCAACTTGACAGAGTATTACTGTGCAATTGATTTTGAATGCATGGTGGGGGTGTTGGCCTCTCTGCTGCATGAGAGGCGCATCATGATAGTGTCGCGCAAGCTATCCCGTTTATCAGCATGTGTACAGGCTGCAAACCAGCTCATCTACCCCCTGGAGTGGCAAGGCATCTACATTCCCGTGCTACCCATGGCTCTCAAGGACTGTCTTCTTGCCCCCATGCCATACCTAATAGGAGTCCCCTATCCCGTGTACGAGGTAACTAGCTTCCTTAATCCTCAGTTTAACCACACTACACCTGATCCTGCACCATGAAATAATTGGTGGTATTATACACCATAAAAATAGTAGGACTTTGGTACCATAAACTAAGCTAGGACACAATGCCGAACCCTCTTCTAGTGGAACGGAAGGTCTGTTGTCAATAGTCAACAGTCTGGCTTCTCCTGAGAAGTTTTACGTGGTTTCCTCCCGGCAAATGCTGAGAAGTTCCTGATTGACCCACACTAAATTATCCCTGCTGTTCCCAACACAGATTAAAATAAAATAAACTGTTTTCAGAAGAACCAAAAATCACTTAATTATCTTATAAACCTTGTACATAATAAGCAAGGTAAATAATAAATATTATTCTATTCTCAATATTATTAATATTTAAAGCATTTACTTTGTGGTTAGTCATTTTTACTTATTTATTTTTTTACAAAAATGTTAATACTAATGTTATTCTCATATATACTAATGTTATTCTCATCAACAACAAAAAAATATGAAATAATTCAATCACATTGAAGGTCTGGCTTAGTAAATACAAATGTATATTTATTACAAGCTTTATACAAGTTTGTTTATAAGTATATTTAGTATAAAAGTTTGTTTCAATGTTTAGGGTCAGTTACAATAACAACTGGTTCCCATTTCTTAGATTTATTTACCTTGAAATTTTGTCATTATTACTTTAGAATCTGAGTAAAAAAAAATCATTGTTGTTCTCAGATTTTGTCAGACGTTGTGAATTCAGATATTGTGTACATTTAATTATTTTTATCAATATAAGTAATTAATTCTCAATTTCATAACATAATTTTTTTTATTTGATTTCAATAATTCTGAAATAAAACCTTACCATCAAACAGTATGGAAATAAGTGTCAAAACATTAAATTATAACTAACAGAGTTCACTGTGTACTTTCAGAGCCTCGTGTTAAGCGACATTGGTGATGTGGTCACGATTAATGTGGACGATTCCTCTATTACATCTCCATTCGAAGATACGGCCGCACTACCTCATGAAGTGGTAGGTCCCAATCAATTCAGAAAACATTTATGTTCAATTAGTCCAGATGTATTATATTTTTCATTCCTTCTTAAAATGTACCAGGGACAGCCAGTAAAATAGTCAAAGTTTCTGTAAAAAATGCTCATTTATGCAATAAATTGATCATTATGGGCGTGAGATTTCTCATTGACAGATAATAATGCAATATTTTATTGAATCCTTATCTCGGCTCTTTATAGCGACAAAGCAACTATGAATTATTTTGTCGAGAATCAAAAGTATCATTCATCGTTCACTTTGTGTAATATAACTTTTATAGGAGAGTGTTATATTACCATACCACAAAGTTATAAATGCTTTTAAAATATAAAATATCAAAAGTATCCTTTAAATCTTTTGTTTAGTGCAATATTTATTGCACCAGTTTTGTAAAATAAAACGAAAACATGAATCCTTAATTTTATTTATTCATCTAAAAAATATTTGCTTGGCCATGATGGATATGTCGTTCAAGGTGCTAGATTTTATTCTACTTTCTAATAGGATTATACCGCGATACTCCAAAAAATTAAATGCGTCAAATTTTTTTAAGTTCTGCAATCATGCTTCAAGAAAAACTGTCAATCGTGGAAAGAAATTAACAATCTTTTGTTGATATTTGATTTTATTTTATTGGGAAATTTAACAGAACAGTTACATAAATTAACGAGTAACGCAAAACAAGTATTTGTACCATTCCAGTTACAAAATTTCACATTTGTAATTTAGTGAAAATACCTGGAAGAGGGACAGGAAGGAGGAAAAGGGAAAAAAGAATAATTCAAAGCTTATGTCAAAGACAAAATATTTGAAAATAGAGATACACCACAATATGAATGTCAACTTATGTAAGCAATCTCAGTTACAAATCATTTACAAGTCAGTGATATTGAGACTTACCGTTAAATTGCAAATTCTAGCAATTAAATTAGTCCTTCTAAATCTTGTTCTATTTTGCAGGTAGAAGATTTGCTTGCTTCTTTGGAAAGCAGCAAAAACCTGGTAGGAGATTCACTAGCCCGAGCCTTTCTGCGAACTCAAGTACATCTTCTGGGAGGAATAGATAGTGCCATAAAGTTAGTATATGCATTATTACACTCCAGGTTTTATACAGTACCCGGAACCAATGTTAAAACATGATCTAAACCACACCGACTTAACATATTTTTACTCACCCATTTTAATTTAACAACTTGGCCGATGTCCATTTGTCTCACAATAAACTCAACAATAAATATACAACATGTTTTAGAATGATTTCATACATTATCAAAGTTTTTAAGAAGGCAGCATACAATTCTAGTCATTTCCAGAACTTAGGACCTGTCTTTGGCTGGTTCTAGTGATCGCTTTATACACTGTGTAACTGCTAGTTACTAGTACTAGAGGTTTAGTATTAAAATATGAACACTTGTCATTTAATAAAATTTAACTTCCTTAAAGTACAATTTATATATAAAATGGATAGATATACCACAAAATGACTGCCGAATCGATTAATGAAAGTTGAATACATACTATTTACTGGTATTATGAAAATACCTGTCTATCAAGTCTATTCAGAAAGTGCTAGATAGTGCCAATTGGCTAACTTGCCAAGTCATCAGAGAGAAGAGGTTAGACATAATCAGTGTGATAAGCAACCCTGCCAATCTTGTTTCTGGCTATGTTTTAATCTGACAACTCAACTGTCAAGTAACATTCATAATTCTGCCTATGCTGGTGTGAGAGGTCGTGTCGCTCACTCCTTTCAAGAATGTCATAAGTCACAAATCGTCAATTTTCAGTTGTGCATGTTTTCTGAATGCCCAGAAAATGTACTATATCCCAGAAAAGAGACATATTTTTAACTTAATATTTACCTGCTACAGGGCAGAAAGTGTTGTTTTTGCATTTTGAAGAAAAGGTATTGTCTTATTAGTTTTTGAAATAAAGTAAATATTTTTCAAATGGAGAAAAAAAAATCCAGGTTTTACCTAAAAAGATCTGTTGCACAGTAAATAGTTCAATAAGTAGCTTTAAATTAATTTTTAATACATTGTATCATATTTAAAAAACTTTAAAAACGTTCTCCAGAAAAATCAAGTTTTTTATTTATGACGTTCTTGAAAGGAGTGAGCGATGTCTCCATAGTCATATTTGCACATACTCACCGAAACATAAGGTAATAGGCCAAATTACTTTCTCCATCCATTTCTCTTATTTATTACCTTCAATATTACATATGAATATACGTATTTATCAAAATAATTAAAAACACAATAATAAAATGACAAAAAATAGGGAATAAGCAAATAAAATAAATAATTGCACATAATGATAAAATACCAACTGAAAGATATTCTTTTATCCACACCGCCTCGTATGTTTCAGAACTGAACCTGGATCTCGCCCATATTTTGATAAGGAAGCCTTTGTGACCAGCCGAGGATCCGGGGTTCAGCCTTTTCTTTGTGAAATGCTCACTTTACAGATGTTTCAGCAGGTACCTAATTACAACAAAAGCTTTTTATTTAACCCTAGAATACTAAACTATCATAATATGTAATTACGATTGAAAAATGACGATTCATGGTAAAAAACAATATTCGCATACTGACCAGGGTGGGCTCGAGGCGTTGATTAGGCTTCAAATCAGGATGGCAAAGTCAGCCATGACTAGGTTAGAGAAAATTTGGAGAAACAGTACCATCACAAATGCACAAAGCTTTGCCTTATGAAAGCATTGGTGTTCCCAATCTGCATGTGCAGAAACTTGGACCCTAAGAGCTGCCGAACGTCAAAAACTAAACTCATTTGAGATGTGGTGCTGGAGGAAGATGTTGGCAATCCCATAGACAGCAAAGAGAACATACGCATTGATCTTGCAGTAGATGAGGATCACGGATCGTCTTTCAACTCTTTGTCGAAGACGAGTTCTCCAGTTCCTCGGCCATATTGCTCATAGACCAACAGACAACATAGAGAGGCTTGTCATAATCTGAGGCTTAGAAGGCCAGAGAACTAGAAGTAGATCTCCAACCCAATAAATAGACCGACCAGGTGAAAGAGATCACAGGGCTCTCCGTTGCGGGAGTTGTAAAGGTTGCACAATCCAGGGACCAATGGGGGAGTGTTGTCCGAGGTTCCAGAGGAAGCCAGCAAGGGGGTCACGATCCTCAGCAATGAGGGAAACGACTGGAGAAGAAGACAGGGCTTACGACATGTCATAGGCTGGTCAAGTGACTTTACACACATGTAAAATTCATCATTCTACCCATTATTGACTTATACATTGATTATTTATGTAGAAATATCATGAAGATAACACTTAATAGTAAAGTATGTTTGTATTATGTCGTTTGTGGGTACGGAATGTAGTAAGGTAGTAGGGGAGTGATGCTGTACACTGTTTTGGTCAGTCCTAAGTGTCATCCGGAAGTCAGATATTACACGAGACAAGATACGGAGGCAGTATAATATTTCATTGGGTTTATGCTGGTGTTTCTTTTCCAGTTCATGGAAGGAAGAATATCGATGATTGCAGCTAAAGCAGGTTGTAGTGATGAATTCACCAAGGAATGCTGCGTTTGGGAAGAAAACTACAAAAGGAGAAGCAAATGGCAAAGAAACCCCGCCAAAATTCTCAAAAGTATTAAACACAAGGTATCTATGCAATGAAACCCGGTTTATTCATTTCTTATTTTTTGTTTTCCCGGTTTTTACGTCTAAAAAATTATTATTTCATCTCCATGTATCCTTATACAATACAAATACTCGCTATTAGATAATAAAATTGAACTCTATCCTGATTTTAGACACACATAATAACACACTCAAATTTTGTCAACATTTTATAAATTTAAAAATATTAAATTCCAAACATGACTTTGGTATGTGGAAAATTAAAAACACGTTAAACGCCAATACTAAAATTTATCAATTTTGAAATTCACAAAAAAAACTGTCGGTAATGTATGTATTTTAATAATATAATGCATTTAGTTTATTTAATTTTTTGATTCGATGTTGGGGTCCATAGTTAAAGCATTTTAAATATAGCTTTTGATTGAGGTCACTGGTGCCCCCCATGGCGCTGCGGTCCAATACAGAGGTCGCCGATGCCCCCCTTATGGTGAACATGTTAATATTTCTTCCTACTGACGTTTCAGACACAATTAGAGGAGCCATGTAAACAAGTTACCCCAATAAATTATGAGTTAAGTATTTATGCATCCTAATGATTTACTTTATTTCCAGACTCAGCCTGCAGTGGACTCCGCTATAAAAACGGTAAGCATTAAAATAATTATATTGCTCATGACAAACCAATTCCTCACATCCCAACATGTGAAGTTTCACCCCTCTCCTGACCCCCAGCATCTCTCTCTTTAAGATTATATTTAGTTTCCTGCAAGTAAACTAATGTATTGAAAGCTATGAGTTATTATTTTTAATTAATTGAACTCAACTTTCGCTGTCTTGGCCCTCGGCTTTCAGACTTGCCAAAAGAGCTCAACATCCCATATTTGACCAAACAATATACATATTATGTATTTGAGTACAATATATTTATCACTTATTTTTATTCACACAAATACCATTTAATTCATAGAAATTTTGAAATTAAATTCCATTTTTCCCTATATTTTTCATTTCCTTACTTTTTTTTGACATTCCCTTGAAAGCATAAAAATAAACTATTCCTTTACGGTTTAAAAAAAAAAGTTTATAAATTTCAGCCAGGTAGTGTACATATAGTGTTTGAGTGATAAAAAAAATATATTTTTGCAGGTCCGTTCAGGCAATAAAGGAGTCAAGTCCGCTTATAAAGGACTGAAACACAAATTGGTTGTGGCTAAACGCACTCTCGGGGGCTCTTCAGGGTTAGTACATAATCTGTGAATCTTTTTGTGTGTTGTAATATGAATTCAATTTTAACCCTTAGTATTCTTCCAGGACCATCAGCGGAGGTTCGGAGTGGTGGGAGAGACCAATGGGATCCCAAGACTCCGGCGGTTCTTTAGAACCTGTATCTAAGGTATTTATTTATTTATGACAATTAAAACCCTTCAGTGTACTTGTATATATTAGCAGTGTCCTTACACAAGCGCCATAGCCATTGCTGCTATTCTGCTAGATATGAGAAACTGAAATGCAGGAATGTACACATTGCCTTTATATAATAAACAATCAAGCTTTGATCCGATGGAGAACTCCATTCATCTCTAGGTTTGAATAGGAGATCATAAGATAGATGGTTCTACTGAGCGTATTTTGCATTTAGGTGCTGCCCCAAACCTTGGTGAACGACCCCGCTCCCCAGGACCTGATTTCACTAGCATCGGGCGACGAGACGGAGGACATAGTATGCTTAGAGGGTTACTCGTGTGACCAAGACAAGCTGCTCCGCGAAGGCGAGACGCGATACTTCTCTTTGCTAGACTCCGACGATGATAGCGATGAGGAGCCGACACTCAGGGCGGACAAGGACGCTGCAGAGGGAACTGATAGGGAGAGGACAGACATGGCATACGAACGCCGCAAGACGCCCTCCTCCCTGCTGGCGGAGCTGCTCGCCACGTCGCCGCGCGCCTCCAAGCCCCGCACGGCGCCTGTCTGTCCACTAGTGCTTGCCGGGCTCGCCGACTTGACGGATGATCATGTAAGCCACACTAATTACTATTCTAGCACCGAAATCAAATCTCAATTTCGCTCATAAATCCTGTTAAAGGTAGGTCTCTTTTGCACCTTACACCCCTATGGGGTGAGTATAACCCTCTTTAACATGATTTCTGAGCCATTTTGCCAAATGTCATGGAAAGCTTATGCGATTTTTTTTATTAGTATTTATAACTAGCGAATATTTCATTTCATCATCAATTATTATTGGTGACAGTGTGCGTTTTTTGCTCTTGCGGTTTGTCTCCTCGCATCTATTGGTGATCTATGTTATATTTGGGGAATATTGAGTCGGGAATTCAGCAATGATCTACATCACATTTATTTTTTATTCCCAATAAGAAATATAAATATTTACCTGCCATGAGATTTTTTAGGGATGTTTTTTATATCAAATCAATAATGTATTTTTATTCCAAATGTTTTATTTGCCTAGATCGAAACTCCAAATAGTATTATTAATCACTAATAATCGAATGGCTTGATTTGCATTTTAACCATTTGCAGCTCAATTCAGATTGCCAGAATACTTTTTTCTTCTCTCTCACCTTTCCCCACATATACAAGATCAGTACACACTACATGAACCAAATATTTTGGTTATAGTCACCAATATTGCAAAAAGATATACCATTTTCCTGGTACAATCGACATTTTTTTTCAGTCTCTTTTACCATTTACACATTTTTTATCAATGCAAATCTTTCTACAAAAAAAAATGCCTTTAAAAATTAAGATTTTTGGTATGTCTGTCACATTATATGTGGCCAATGGGTATTGGTTTTTTTTTCGGTTTTCATTTTTTTCCATCTTATGTTTTTATTGTCAAACTGTCAAATTATCAAATACATCAGGAGCTAAAAATATGCAATATGCAACAAACCAAATTTGTATGCTGTGATTGAATCCAATAACAATAAGCAATGACTTCTCATAAAGAACTCATTAACTAATTGGGTTTTTGGATTCGATTATCTATCTTTACTTTACTGGTGGAAATAAGTTACGTGATTTGTATTATTGCAATATAGCAACATAACACTAATTCTGTTGTATTACATGCTTACTATCTTGCTATCTTTCTGTTAAGACTTATGTAATGAGAACTGCAGAGTAACATAGATATTTTTTTGTTAACACACTCAGGACGGGAAAGGTAATTCTACCCGTTTGGTTAATTGATGCTTAAAGACGGGAAGGGTATTTTTAACTTCTGCGCCGGCCTCATTTCAAAGTCAGAAAAGAAGGAATTATTTAATGTTTTTATATGAACATAATGTACCAATCTCTTTGTTAAGTGCTTAACTATATGTACACAATTATCAAATCCCGTCATAAACTCTTTACTCTATGATGAATTTGATAAATGTAACATTTATAAAATTAGATCCAAAAATTTATGACTATTTGTAATTTTAATTATAGTATGTTGATTGATTTGACTTGCGGTGATTTAACTATTTGTGCATATATGGCCTTTATATTTTAGAATAAAACAATTTGTTTATAAATATAAGAAAATGAATGTTTACAGGAATTAAAAAACATAACTTTGACAAAATGGATATAGCTACAATAACATAGAAACAAGATCATATATTCCAAATCTTGGTTTGATTTTAAGCAAAATGCAAACAAGGCCTAGGTGCATAACAGCTATAATTTGTTCTATATCGATCCAGGAACAGCGCTTCAACCTTTCTAAGTCTATGGGTTGAAATATTGAATTTTATTTGTTAATTTTTGGTGGACCTAATTTTATAAATATACTTTTTGTCAATATGGTAAAATAAATATCTATGAAAACATTTCATTGCGGTCTGTCTCTCTTCACTGAACCATTTAGTGTACAAGGGTTTTCTTAATTACAGAACTTATCAACAGTTGGAGCGAGACTGCAAGAAGACGAGCTCCTCCAACAGTATGGAATTAATTTTGAGAAATTCAAAATTTCTCGTCAGAACTGGACTAAGTTTGATTAATCACTGATATTGGTGCTAGGGCCTTAAACATTTTGTAGCTCGGATATCGGTAAGTCACTTAACCAGTATGATTCGACTGATGTTATGATATTCAGATTTACTTTTAAATGAGCATGAAAGACATAATCACTATTAAAAAATAAAAATCTAAGTCACATTAAAAATCACTAACCTTTTGCGAAAATCAGGCAAATGGTGATATGGGATTTGTTGTAAATGTTTTCTAAAAATTTGTGTTAGTGAATGCGTTTTTACGCAATTCAACGCAGGGTTTTAACGCTCACGTTCTTAAAATGGACTTCTTGTTGCATACGTGAATTTTCCTCAATATTTGCTTCAAATCTTGGTACATACCACCTTGATCAAAAAGTTCCCGGAATGTGTTCAGAAAATTAAACGTACAAGATTATTCATCAAAATCAATATTGTCCCCTTTAAAGTACTCCCCCTCGACTTCAACGCATTTATGCCAGCGCTTAATCAATCCTCGAAACATTTTTTATAATCGGTTTTCGGTACGGCCATTACAGCCATCTTCGATTTTTCTATGACCTCTTCTCGGATGCTGTAACACAATCCGGGAGCGGTTTCTTGAGACGACCGAAATGGAAAAGTTGCAGGCAGCCAAATCATGTGAATTTGGTGGTTGTTGGATGGTATTTGTTCTGGTTTTAGCCAAATGGTCACGGATAACGATGGCATTGTGCGACGGTGCGTTATCGCGGTGCAAGATCCATGAGATGTTTGCCCACAAATCTGGTCTGTTTGGCAAATCGCTTCACCCAAACGTCTTGAGCGGATCCAAAAGCGATGCCTAACTTCTCTACCATCTCTCTATTTCTCATTTTGCGGCTTACGGTCATCCATTCTTTGATTTTGTTAATGTTTTCGTCGGTTTTCGATGTCGAAGGCCTGCCATTGTGTTCATAATCGTTGACGGACTCATGACCACTTCTGAAATGTTCGTTTTCTTCAGAGTATCGTTGCGGAAACACTTTTCTAGCATTTTCAATATTGTCGCACCACTAAAACCGCAAAATTTAATACAAACTCACTGTAGCAAATTTCATTCCAATTTTCAAAATTGTCAAAAATCGAAAACACGCACAATCGCAGATGTACGGCGTCACTTTTACAAACGTACAAATGTCAAGCTATCAAACTAAAAATTTCATAGAATATCAATGACAGATGTAGCAACCTAATAAAAAAAAGAAAACTCAAATCAGGTGACTGAGAACGCCACACGGTGGTGATTTCGGGAACTTTTTGATCAAGGTAGTATTTCAAAACATGAATTGTTAGAGATTTCTCATTCTTGTGATGGGTTAGCAAAATATAGATACCATAATTTGTGAGAATATTGAAGTACATTCATACGTATATATATTATGTTTATGTATTTGTTTTCATAATGGATTTGTTATTTTATATTATTTTTAGTATTAGATTATGTGCTTCCTAAATATAGGATAAGGTCAAGATTATTTGTAAGGAATAGTGCAACTGAACATTCAGCTTTATTTGTAATTAATTCCAACAATCTGTAAAGATGCACCAGCTGACTAGTTGCCGATTAGTCGATGCCATAATTAGTGGAGATTTAGTTATTTTACATACAAAGACACAAATTTTATCAAAAATTACTTTATTTCATTGAATTGTCTGGTCGACTAGTCAGTAATAGTTAATGCATTTCTCAAATTATATTTATGTTTTATTCTTTCAAATTGTTTTCCCATAGTACAGCGGAACCTCTTATAACGAGCATAATTTTTACTCGTTAGCGAAACATTTTCTGTTTTGACTGGCGCGGAAGTCCAGGCTCACAAGTGAATGTTGTGAAAACGGATCTTGACCTCTCTCTGTAATTCGTTATACGAAATGTCGCATGTTAGGAGCAACTTTTTCAATAAAAAAAACTTATTATGAGAAGTGCACTTTATGACAGGTTCCAATGTAATTAGTTTAAAATCTTAAATTTATTACATATGTTGAGTGATAATAATGAAATATTTTGATATATGTATTGTTGTATTTGTAAGTGTATATGTATATGGTGTGTAAGTACTCATTTTTAAGTCAACATGGCAAATTGAATTATATACATATTGTACATGGTTTATTTATGCATCTGTATAGCAGAAACATTTTATGTAAGCATGGAAATTGTATGAATGTTTTTTTTTGTGCGTAGGGATATTACAGTTGAATATTTGGCCCAAACAGTGCTCATTTTCATAATTTTCCTAGGATCTTTTTAATCTCAATATCAAATCGTTCATGTTGATTAAAACATTGCTGCAGATTTACAGATGGTCATTTTAGATTCTTCAAAACATATGCAGTGGAATCTCTCATAAAGAGCATAATTCGTTCCAGAATCTTATTCGTCAAGCGAAACATTTTTGGTTTAGCGCGGAAATCCCGGCTCACAAGTGAATGTCGTGAAAAAGGGGCTTGCCCTCTCTTTCTGTAACTCATGCCAAATTTCACTTGTTACGGGAACAACTTTTTCCCTATATTTTTGCTTGTTATGCGAATTACATTATGAGAGGTTCCACTGTACGTGTATTGCAAGCATACTATTATAACAGACCAAGTGAAAAGATAATTAGTCGGGAGTAAATACTTTATTATCGCACTATTACTCGCACTGTTTTCAACCATTTAAGGGAGTTTATGTCAGGATTGTCACTTTTTACAGTACACTCATAAAGTACATATGAACTTTGAAGTGCTCTTAAGATAGTATTTTGTGAAAATGACACTTAATTATTTATCCAAAATTATATTATTTTTACTTTCTTGTTACTAAACTCCATCTAGGCTTACTTTACAAGAGAAAGTAAAAACTTTATTACTTTACCATAAGTGTAAAAACACACTCGGTTGTCTTCCATATTATCATTATTTAGTTTGGCTAGTTTGTTTGCCAGCCTTGATTGGTGTGCCTATATCATGTACTTGGTTATGGTTTGGCTGCCTTAGCTGGTGTGCCTATGTCTTGTACATTATAATTGGTTATAGTTTGGCAGCCTTAGCTGGTGTGCCTATATCTTGTACACTATACTTGGTTATGGTTTGGTTGCCTTAGCTGGTGACCCTATGCCTTGTACACTATACTTGGTTATGGTTTGGCAGCCTTAGCTTTTGTGCCTTTATCTTTTACACTATATTTGGTTTTAGTTTGTCAGCTTTTGCTGGTGAACCTATTTCTCTTAGACTTTTGTTTGTTATATTCTTTCTTACAAAAATTAATACTATAAAATGTATCTTCGGAGTCGATAATTTAATTTAATTTAATGGATAAATTATAATGTTTTTACTCTCTTCTGTACAGCAAACCCAGATAGATAATGTTCCAACATGGAATTTATCGAATTGGTTCTTCCAATATATTGTTACAGAGAAGACAATAATGGCTTGAAATATCTAAACTCATAGTTCTCTGTTCAATTATTTTATTTAAACCAGAAAATAAATTCATTTTAAAAATCGCAACTCAATTTGTGCTATCTATCTTCTTGAAATATGTAAAGAAATAACTGATTGTATTGCCAATTTACTAAAATCCTGTTTTTCAAAAAGCATAATATTCAAATGAAAATTATGATTGAAACAATTCATTTATTGATTTTTCCTTCAAAGAGAATCTAAAAGTGGTCCCTTTTTACATTAAGTGCACATGATAAATACGATATTCCTCCCGGAGTGATAACACCCTATATGTATTAAGCTATGAAATAAGACTGATTTTATCAGGTGTGGTTTTACACTTAAGAGCTAACAGCACAGCACAGTTTAATATATGCATATCTCTTTAATATAAATTTGTATAACAGCCAAGAATTTCAACAGCTTAAAATACATATCGATGATGGAAAATGTATAAGGAGGTAAGCGCTATTTTGAGAAGTTTGCACCGAGATAATATAAAGTTTTTATTTTATAAATTGTCTTGTCAAATTGTTATTTACAAGGTTCGTGAAAGTTGTATGGTTTGTTAAGGAAAAACAAAACGCTACATTTCAAAATTATTTGAGTTATTCAAATCACAGAAAGTCATGTGCATTTAAAAGCAAAACCTCTACATTCGTACAAATATTGCACAAAACAGAAATATTTGCTTTGGCAATTTTTTTATCTCTGTAATAACTTTTGGGATATACAATAGTATAAACATTTTTATGTATCAATTTTTTAAAAGGTTTTTTTTACCGCTTGATTAATCATTACCGGTGCAATTACAAAAAGTTACCCAGATTCAGTATATCTTTTCTTTTATATAATTAGATATACATTTTGCCTTAATTAATAATTCACTTATCATCAAAGTATCGCTTACACCTTTTAATTTTCTATATTGCCATCCATCTTTTGACTGGGCCTTAGTTTTCTGATTTTGCAGTGACCTGTGTTCAGATCTGTGTATCAAAATCAATGTTTTTATATATTTAACATGTTTTTTCCCCTTTAGTAAAAAAAAAGTCACTGTTAAATCAGTAAACTGAGATTCTTCGAAAGATAGATGACAATGTGTATTTAAAAAAGATACACCATCAAACTAGAACAATCTTTTTATAATATTTATTTTAGTTTATATTTATTAGAAATATTATTTTACTTTTATCATATTACAAATTATTATCGTTTTATAAAAAATGTTTTATTATTCTTTAAATTTTAGTACATTTATTTAATATGGCCGGGCGCTGTGTAATATGTTTTACTATAGGTTTTACTTTTTAGTTATGTAGAGTTTTCTAATATTTTAAATAAATTTTCAAAATGCGCATGAATTATAAGTTTGGGATGTAAAATAAAATAGAAATGTCCAAAAGTCATATATTGCAAAAAAGATTAACTATGGATACCAAAGGCTGACCAAAAATATGAAAAATTTCATAATTGTTAAAACTAATTTATGTTACTTTCAACCCATATATGTTGACTTCTGATGCTGTATAAATGTTTATTTACAATCATACTGCAAGCAATTCAAATCTATGGATGGAGGTGACAACATTATGAGGTATTTAACATGGTGAAAGTCGGAAGGATTGGAGTCTATTGCACTATATAATGTAGCTGTCGAGGTGATGGATATTTGACCTTAACATTTCCTACCCGGTGACATGTATTTTCTACATTTTGACTCTAACAATGAGAATATTGATATAAAATATAATTTTTGAATTCCTTCATAATGCAAATATATTATGTAAAAGTATTATAATATAAAATTATTCATTTGCAGCGACAGAAATAAATATTTTGTAAAAAAAATCAGGAATAGAATCACTAATACACAAATTTTCCTAAATGTGTGTGTGCTGTGACGTGCTTTGCTTACACGCGCACGTGGTTTGATACTGTTTCCGCCAATCTCCTTTTAGTAGCGCGCTCCTCCTTCGGGATAGTTGTGCCGCTACGCCAGCTATGGTGGCTACTTGAGATGCATTTTTTTCTCGTTTTCAGTTGCTTACCAATGCTAAAATTTAAAAATTAATACATTTCAACTTCCACTATGGTCAATAAAAGCAACATTTGGGAATATTCACATTTTTTTGTTTTTAAATCACATTTTCATACGGTGTATAAAATACATATCACCGTTGCTCGCTGAAGTTTTTAGCACCGTAAGAGAAAGGTTTAATAGACATTTTGCTGTAATTTTATAATGTGTTTAACTGCTGCTCCCAGAATAGGATTTTTTATATTTTTGGCCTGGTTTAAGTAATCAATTACAATTATTGTTAAACTGGCAATCACTTTAGTGCCATAAGCGAGATGATTTTTGAAAATGATGCTGACACCAGGTCATGTGCACATTTATTGTGACATTTTCAGCATCACTCACTAACTGTGACAGCTCTATTATATTCCAAAATTAATATTTATTTAGTATCGGGGTGATTTTTAATTCACCGATTTCTTCACACTTTATTAAACGCAGCATTTAAAAAAAATTAAACGTTAACTTTCAGAAGTCGTAAAATATTTAGTATGCTAAACTGATAGTCACTAGTTGACAACTTGTAATTGACATTTCTTTTTTGTGTTCTATTTCAAGAGTAACCTTTCTCTGAAGTTCCTGATATTTGCTAATTTACTGATGACTTCACTGAAAAATTAATGAATCAATAATATGTGATGTCAATAGATATTTTTATACGTTACTACACCCAACTCGGGATAATTATAGAGTACAACACTGTTGACACTTTTGCCTGACATCTATGTATGGTGGAAATTCCTATTTATCGCAGTCTCTTGGTTAGAAAAAAAAAAATATTTGTTTACAAAAATCGTCGTTCCCTCGTCCAAATTTCACAAGCTAGTAAAAGTAAGGGTTTGCAACCCCGAGCGCCCAAGCCATTACTATTTTTCTCCTTTTCTTATTTGCTGTTCTTTCTCCATATGGCAGTAATGTCCTTTAACTTGAACTCCTTCACTTGTGTCATCTGTATCCTTCCATACTATTCCATTTTTCTCAGATATGGAGAACAGGACTGATCCCCCTGTCTAATTGACGATCCAGTTAATGCTGCATCGATTCAATATGGTGACCTATGCTCCATTCGAGTGCAGATAAGATTATTAAGTGTATAAAAATATCCATCAATAAAATGAAAAACTACAATATATCTGAAATGTAATTAAAACAAAGTATGACAAATGACAGGACAAGCTGATTGCTGTCAAGTATTTGATGTTTCCCATCCTCGTATATGACAGTCTATCAGTGTCGTTTAAAATCGGATAAGTTTCTTGTATTGACATAAAATATATGATGTTAACTAATGGACATGGAAATACCGTATCGTTTTTGTAACTTGTTAAATTAACAAATTATCAATCAAATTTTACCGGTCAATCGCTATATTGAAAATGTCTATTTTACTATGTATTCAACGTTTTTTTTATTACTTTTCATATTTTAAAATATGAAGCTAAAGTTTTTTTTTTATTAGCACAAAACTTATTTTTGTTGGTCGCTCTTGACCCTTTAACTTTTTTTCTTCACGCACTACGGACAGGTGTTTTTTACGCCTACGGAGCGCTGGCGACGGGATTCGATAATTGTGTATATATAGTTAAGACCCTAACAAAGAGATTGGTACATAATATTAATGTAAAAACATGAAATAATTCCTTCTTTTCTGACGTTAAATGAGGCCGACACAGAAGGTAAAAATACACCTCCCGTCCTTAAGCATCAATTAACCGAACGGGTAAAAATACCTTTCCCATCCTTGGTGTGTTAATTTAAAATATGTAGCTTAAGGTTTTTTTTAATTAACATGTAACTTATTTTCGTTGGTCGATCTTGACCCATTAAAAAAAATTGTAATAATTGTGTTAATATGTAACAATGTGTCATTGTTAAATGTCAAAAGTAGAAAATCACCAAAGGAAATTAATTATGTATACTTTAAGTATTGAATATGACATTTTTTATCAATCTTTCCTGAATCTGTGCATAGAGCACTGCATAAGCCACTATAGCATTTTATAGGTTGTAAATCATGTACATGTGTGTTCAGTCTTCGGCTTTAGATTCCAGTCCAGGGTATTATATTAATGAGAACTACTGTGACTTGATCTCGGAACATTGCGCTTGTTAAGATGAGCTATATGTACCAATGAGGTATTTTATCATGTGAAGTATATTTCAAAAGTTCTCCAATTATTTCTTGGATAAATTTCAATAATAGGTCACTTAAAATTCCAGGATTAAATTTATTTCAAGTTTTTTTTTAAACATCTTTTTCGTTATTTTTACAGTATGTAGGAACAGAGAGCTAATAAATTCGCTTAGTTCTAATACTTCATTTTAATGACTTAAAATTTTAGATGATTACCAAATGATCATGTATTTATCACCTATCTTTATATGCCTATAGTTTAAAAACACCCTTTGTGGATAATTCATTATTTTTTACATTAATTTGAAACACCTTATTGATGTAAAATTGTCTTAAATCAATCAGATTTAAATTTATAGATAAACACATATATTTACAGCTCACTAGCTTTATTCTGTCATATTAAACACATTTCCTTGTTAATTCCAATTGTTTATTAAACATCTTGCCTGACGGTCAGAAGTCAATGAAATGACTACTGTAGCACTGATGCCTCATTGCCTTTTTTTTAAGGAATAGCCCGTTAAGTCTTTATTTTTAGAGGCTTGTCGGCAGGTAGGTAAATGTGAAAAATATATCACAAACACCCCGATTAATCTTTCTTAAATTTATTTATTTTGCAATCTGCGGGAATCAAACCCACGATGCCTGTTTCGCAGTTGAGCGTCTACCCAACTACGCTACCACAATTTGATACCTATTATTAATAATGAGGCGCTTAGGCTCACAGAAATAGTATTAAATTGAAGTATTTTTGTAGATAACAAAAACACAAATAATTCTAATGTAAAAAAAACTATTTAATTAAATATTTTTATCATTTCAAAACAAGTAACACCTATAAAATTATTTGAATCTTCTTCTTCTTCTTTTTCTTCTTGGTGAAGGCCTTGCGGCCTGTTTTTAAGAGGGATTAGCCTCCTGCGATGTCGATTCCCTGCTATCGATCCATCTCTTTGGTGGTGTGCCCGGTAGTCGTCTACCATGGGGTAAAAAATTATATAAATATTTTATTTAAAATTTAACTGCTCAGCTGAGGTGCTCAACATGTGTATCCTCCCAGTTATGACGGTTCAATCTGCCAAAAAGCTGTGTTACTCGGAGAGCAATAGAGAGTCCTATGCTAAGAGTCACCCTTAGGATATCAATCATGTAAAAATAATTTTGGTTTATTTATACAGTGCCATTTTCATAAAATACTACCTAAAAGGCGCTTACAAAGAAGTGAATGATGATATCATGATGATAATGATCAATAAATAATGGAACGTTGTCAATCAGTCTAGGGACTTAGAGTAGTAGGAGTTTGGAAGAAAAAGAAGAGCCGATGTATGATTACGCCTTCCTCTCGATCTTCTTGGGCGCTGCCAAGATGCTGGGCAGGAATGTAATGACAATTAGGCAAGAAACCAAAGTAGCCGACATTATTTCAATCTTCAATTCATCTCAGAGTGAAGGGCCAGACTCGTAGCTAGGCAAACTGTAGAACAGTGGGGAGAGGAATTGGTATCATGGACATGGAGATGATCTTAAAAGAAACGGTGAAATGACAGGAAGCTACAATAGGATTTTTTTATTAATTATAAAATTGCTATCTTGTATTTGTGATTCCGATAAATTAACATTAGGGATATTTTGAGAAACATTTAAATTGCTACTGACACTGGGTTAATGATTCACCCAGGTAAACAAGAATATTAAAAATAAAAAATTTAATGAGATGTAAACTTTTATGTTGGTAATGTAAATATTTTATTAAAAGATACAAGGTTTTTTAACTTTGAGTGTAATGAGTGTTAAAAAAAAATTAAGCATTAATTTATATTCTTTATGGTTTTAAAATTTAGAAGACAATATAATAATATACTTTTTAATAGATTTTTATTATCCACTGACACTTCGTGATGGAATTGCATTTTTAATTTATTATTAGATTAAAACCAATATTTTTAGCTTTTCCACTTTTTTTATTTGACCAGCGACCGGGTTTCGTCGTTACCGACATCATCAGACTGGTCTGATGATGTCGGTAACGACGAAACCGGTCTGATGATGTCGGTAACGACGAAACCAGTCTGATGATGTCGGTAACGACGAAACCCGGTCGCTGGTCAAATAAAAAAAGTGGAAAAGCTAAAAATATTGGTTTTAATCTAATAATAAATTAATAATATACCTATCCATAATAAATAAATATTGCTTTATTTTCAACTGCCAGACGATAAAAGTATGCTTCATATCTGTAGTTTAACGTTTCCTTATATATAATTTTGGAATCGGACTCTCACAATATATTTTTTTCTAGTACGGCCTGAAAAAATTAGTTTCCAAAGAATATCAATGTGAAAAATTCATATGTACATATATATATATATATTGACAATAGATAATTGTAAATATCCCATAGCCAAACTAAATAAAAACTGCTTATGAATTGATTCGTGTTATTTCCACTTAAAATGAAATTAGTCTTTGTCTTGAAGTACCCAATTTATTAACAATATTAATTAATGTATGTTAAAATAAATTTTAATTGAACATTTGTTATTGTTATTAAAATGATATCTGTCTCATGACATTGCATCTTTCTTCCATGTTGCTAGTAAGAAATAGCACATGATACATGCGCATATTTGACAATGTATAGAGTATCATTGATCTCACTTATTGACAAACACAGATAAATTTAATGCATGATGTGAGAAACTGTATCAGTTGTCAATTATAAATGATTAATATAATCATCTATTTTGTGTATATATGTATATTTTTGTGTGTAATTTTAAATAGTTTGTATGTAATATGTGAACAGATCAACTAATTAATTGAGGCAAGAATATTATGATATTGTATAGAAAAAACTGTAAGAGGATTTATGATATTAGTACATTAACCTATATTTTGGTATGAAAAAAGCACTTGTGACATACGAATATTTATATTATTTATAGAATATAAGAATGTAAAACAAAAATATACGTAGTATTTTTGTATTTTATTTAAGTTTAAACAATATTTAAGAAACGGTTACAAAAAAATAAGACATGCTTTGCTAAAAATTTTAATTGTATATAATTGTGATAGCGTTTTATTGTGCATGTTTTGTTAATATTTCATTTGTGAAATTATAATTTTCTCTTCACAAAATAGCTTAAAAAGACATCTTACGTTAAATTATTTAATTTAGATTTATTAGGCTTTACTGTTTTAAATTATGCTTCAGCTTTCAGTTATAAGTAAAAATAAATAAATCGTCAATTGGATTTAAAGCATCTCATTAAATTTGAACCTTTTTTCATATAAATATTTATTTTCTTAAACAGATTACAGAATGATATATTTTATTTTTAGCCATTAGTAGATATGCGCAAAGGCTATGATTTTATTAGTTCATAAATTAGCGAGCAAAAGTTATGTCAATGTAACATATGTATGTATTAATATAACCAAGAATTGTTTTTTTCTGTATTTATCGCTATATTAAATGTATTTTATTCAATCGCATAATATTTACACATATATTCCCTATTAAATTATAAATAGTTAAATAAACATTCAATTCTGTTCCTTATAGAAAACTTAATTACTCACGCATAACAATCAGGGTTGGATAAGTCCAAAAAATATGGTGTTTTGTTACAAACAACACACTTCTTTCGTCATAATAACATACAATTCTTCCAAAATGAAAATCAGTAGACAAACTTTATATCAATCATCTTGGCATGTTCACAAACTTCTTGCAAATATAGCTTCTGTCAATACAGGCAGTAGATTTTACTGCACAAAGAGGGTTGTGCCTTTGGTATACAGGGTGTCTCGTGAAACATTTTAAACTTTCAAATAAGTGTTTGGCAATTGTAAACAGCATTCAATACCTACCTGAATATTGTGGATTTTTCTTATGGTATTGTTCCTATGGCTTATGGCTATTTCTGTATTGAAACTGAGAATCCAGTTGCCTTAGCCCTTCTTGTCAATGATGCCAAAATGAGTATTTAGAGAGAAAAAACATGAAAAAAAAATATTGCTTAATATGGTGACTATTAATTACAACTGATCTAATTTGTAATTTTAATCTTTACATACACAGAAATCAATAAATTAGGTGGGGTGGGTTCATGATCAACTTTCATTGCATTGGAATAAAGTTAACAATTTAAAATAAAGGTGTAAATGACGAGGTTTCACCATTTTATACAAAAAAATTATGCATGCTACAACATTTTAACTTTGAAAAAGGGATTGCAGTTTTTCTTTTGATTTTTATTTACGATTAATATCTTTTAAAATTTTAATATATCTAAAACAAATTGCCTCAACATAGATCAAGAAAAATATGGAAGTCTGGATATTTAAGAGGCTTACGACCTGACATGGGCTGATTCTCCATGATTCTCTAAGCGATCACTCCATGCATGTGTAACAGTAACCATTCTACCCATGATTGATAACCACACTGCTCAAATTTCATATAAGAGAAAAGTTGTATATATTTTTTTGATTGACATATTATTTCATATGCAAGCTCTCGGCACCATCTATGGTTGAGTTTAGAAAGGTTTTAGTAAATACCCAGACTTCCGTATTTTCCTTCATCTATATTACGATGTCAATATATGATGGACAAACCCGGATTTGTTATTTATGACAATTTATTATAAATAATGTACACATTGAAATAGAAAATATATGTAAAGTTATTTATTATATTTGTTTATTTAATTATTACTTACTATAGCTTTGCAAATCCCTCGAATAAATCATATATAATATTTTGGGTGTACTGGCAAAAAACATTAACTCGAAAATATTAAATTTTGACTTATAATGCAGTAGTATAAAGTTTTCAACGTTCTATAAACTGGCAAAATACACTAAGTAGTTTGACATTTGTTTTATATATTAACTGTGTATTTCGTTTATGTTGTTAATTCAACTTTAAGTTTAATAGCGGGTATTTTATTCAGGCTAAAAGCATTAAATAACAATTAACGTTTTATCAAATGTCTTTTTTTTATGTTTTTTTCCCGTATACCCACGATATAATAGTAATATACAAATGTAAGTAAATCAATATTTTTTTCTTCATATTTTCTTATCCACTAACGATGGTGCTGCATTTTTGTAATCCAATGTTAATGAAACTTTGTTGATAATCGATAATTATACAAAGGCAAGGGTATTCGACCTGCGCTGCAGGTAGATGTCCAAAGTATCAGGGCGAAAAAAAATTCCCCCATGGGAATCAAACCCGGGATCTCTACGTACAGTAGCCAAATGCGCAAGCCATTACACTAAGGAGGCTAATGTTTTTAAATATTTTTATATTTGATTTAATCATAAAAATTTATATTTAAAGTGCAATTTATTAATTACTTTATAGAATTTTCTTCCGGTATATATAATTTGTCTCCGCCTTCGTAGTTTAATGGTCAGTACGCTCAGCTACCATTCTAGGGCTCCCAGGTTCAATTTCCAGAGGGGGTCAAATATATGGGATTTTTCCACTCTATTATTTATTTAATATTACCTTGGACTTGTACCTGAAGCGGAGGGCTGATCACCTTTCCTTCATGTGTTAACGATCAAGATAACACTGCGTTTATATGATTCAGCGACCTATGCACCCTCGAGGTGTGGATAAGGGTTTGAAGAAGAAGATACCTATGCAAATTCCTTGGATAAATCATATATAATAGTAACATACAAGTGCAATTCAATCTAACCAAGAAAAAACGGTTCCAAGCCCGCTGTAACATTATTTTATAAGTTATTTTGTAATTCTGTCTCATCTGAGTATGTTGCTTGAATACTGAAACCAGTTAGTTGTTTGACCACTATGTTTCTCACCCCTCGAATGTATCGGGCAAATGCCATCAATATGATTACTGTGCTCACATTCTGAATTATTGCCATTGCAATTTCAGAAACAAATTACATCTTCAGGATTTTTGTTTTAAATTTTTATTATTGAGAAATAAGAATTCTCGACTGCTGGAAAAATGTGGTTGATCGATTTGTAAAATGAAATATGTATTTTGTGATATTAGTGTAAATAAAACATTTGTATTGTAAATGAATAAATGTATTTTATCTCATTGAAATATTGTTTTATTGGCTCTCTTTTTCCTATCTAAATTTGTATCGTATATACCCACACCTTGTTTTAGCAGAACCGCAAAATTTCAAAAGAATACTCATCACAGTTAAGAAGGGAAAATTCCCATCAATTCTTGCCACCTGTCATAGGCTGGTTTAAGTGATCACTTTATACCATGTATTACATTCACCGTTCTACCCATGATTGGCAACCACGTCACGCAAGATCCTTCCCGCATTATTTTTACATACTGGAAGACGCCTGAAAACATTATTTAAAATTTTTATTATCATTTAGAATGTGGCACCCAAAATATTGCGAAAAATATAAATCCTGATTTGTTTAAAATCTGAAATCTCGTAAAGTTATGCACCGATTGTTTTGAAATTTCGTCACTATGTTTCTTTCGAATGCCAGCGTCTTTTCTTCTTTTCTGTCTGGCCGGTACCTAAAGCTAGTTTATTTATTTTTTTCATATACATATTCAGATATTTCGATTATTTTTACATATTTAATCTTTTTTGTTTTTCTAATTTATCAAAAATATCCTACTCAAAAAATGTTATGGCGTAATATTTTAACAGATCAATTTAACCCCAAGCAACCGCTAGAGGGTCGGACAGGAACGTACTAGGGGATGTTGGCGCAGAGATGCAACCCCTATTTGATATGCACAATTTAGTTTACACTTACAAAATAGTGAGTTATTCTTTTGCCGATACCTCTGCCCTAATGAATAATCAGGGCAAACGTCACGAAATGACAAATAAATGACTTAAGTTTACGTGAAGATGCAGACGAAGCAACTTTTACGTCATTACCAATTTATACCAAGCATTTCGTCGTAACATCGCTCGCGGCGAGCATCCGAAACTATGGATGGAGCGCTCGGCTCGGTGCACTGATTGCCTGAATGTTTGCATCGTAACGTGTTACGTTACGACGAAATGCTCCGATCGTCTCCACCATAAAGAATTCCTAGGTTCTGACTTATGAGACTTAGAGTCCTCGAGTTTCAATTATTGTCTCTACTCTCTGCTTGATGGCGGCTACAGACGGAGCCGGAATGCATATGGTGGCTGTATTTTTTTTGTATTATCTCTGGTCATGTCTTTACACTATTCCGTGTCTGCTGCTGTGCTGGTCGAGGTTGTGGGCGTTTGTGTACCGGCCAACGTCGGGTCAGAATCGGATCTAGCTGACTAACTAAATACTAATCCGTTTCACTGCCTACACCGGGGTACTTCTAGGAAATTTGGTGACGGATTTACAAACTAGTATTATTTAGATTGGCAGTGACAGGTATATTTAAAGCTTTTAAATGTAAATTCACAGTAAAATCGGGATATAATTTTATGTTGTTTCACATAGATTTCGCAACTTGGTTTAAAAAAGAAATTGCTTTGCAAGAGCAGATCTGTCAGGAAGCCTAGATGCTCCTGTATCAGATCTGGGCATGCGGTGGGACAGCTTTCAATATGTATTATCTCTGGTCCATCACGTTCATATATGAATTTTAACATGCCGGGCGGTTTCGCGTTGTTCGTGTCATAAATGCGAAAGAGCTATGTAATATTAACCAATAAGTAGTCCTCGTCATCCCAAAATTCATACCCGAACGTGATGGACCAGAGACAATAAAAAATGCATTCCGGCTCTGTCTGTAGCAGCCATGATATACATAGTCTACTAAATGATTTGGTCAGGGACATAGACAATCGTTTTTTTTAAACGACTCCTATAAAAGACATCGTTACTTAGTTCGGTGTGTGGATGATATCATTTAAATTTAATCACGCCAATTAGTGCAAAAATTTGATTGCGTTTTGAGCATTTCCAGCTCATAATTATTGCCAATTTAAATACATACATACAACTTAAATAATTTTTGCCACTGGAAAGAAATATTAACCCAGAAAATATAACCAATATACTACTAATTGATATACAGATCGTCAACGTTTAAAAAAACTAGTAGCTAGATGTGATTTATGCAAAATAAATAAAAACGTACCAAAAATAATAAAAATACAACATTTTTGCCGCTGGTTTTTAAATGCCGGCCGGCGAATTTCCACTTCTAGTCACCAGAGACGGATTGTGGGAGGAGCCAACTATCCGTATGTAGCTAATGCATAGATAATTTGTCGTGCGTGCAGATAGTTTCTGAAAGTTATTCGCGCCGGTTGTGTCGGGAGTAATGATCGAAATCTTCTCATACCTGCTGTCCAAATTTTAGTAGAGACGCCGAAACAAGATAAAAAAAAACTAAATATGTCGGAACCGTTGCAGCTAGCTTCCGTTCCGAACTTCGAGTGTATTCCCTTTCGTCTCCCGGAGGCTGAGATTTATGATCATGTTCAGCAATTCGGTCCGTATCTCGCAGATGAATTATGCGGGACCATCAGGAAACCCAGAAATCGCCATCGTTATAATCCTATACCTGCACAACGCCCCAATCCTCGACTGAGGAACGCGGCAAGAACACCTCCTGTGCAAGCTGCCGGTGTCTGCCGCAGGCCTGGGACCCGAAGCCAGGGATGATCAGCGACTAGGTTTGTTTTGAATTATCATTAATTTTGTCTTGGGTATTTTGTCGCAACTTGTGATTGGAGTCACCTCGGGATATTCAACATAATCTTTACACATAGGAAACGAGTTGGATACTAACTCGGGACCACGGAATAAAATACCGAAGTTCTTTTGCATTTCCGAGATTTTGGAAGTACAAAAACTCCGATCCTTAAATAGATCCGTAACGGATAGAAAAATTCCATTTTTAAAATTCTCCATATCCAAATTACATATTTTATTTTTAATTAATATAACGTTAATTTAAAATGGTTTTAAACATATATGGAAAAAGATGCCCGCAACTATTTCTAATGAGAAAATCCACTAAATCTTCTGATTCGGGCCTGGGTTGTGTTACCTCGCGCAACTTATTACAAACATCCCCGTTTTTCATATGATTTCTGAGTTGAAGTTCAAAAGTGAAAAAATTCGACTATATTTATTTTTTATATATTTACATCTTACATATTATAAACATTATTTTAATTTATTATTATTTTAATAATAATTATTTAAATTATAAATTTGTACAATGTACAATATACTAACACAATCTTATATTCTTCTACTACTATTATCATAACGCCGTTTCCCCGCAGGAGTAGGCAGAGAGGAAAGATCGCCACACTCTTCTGTCCTGATATACACTCCTAGCTTCCTTCACATCCATACATCTACATAGTCATACATGCCCTCCGATTATGCAGACTTGACGCCACCAGATTTTAGGTTCTGATTTATCTTATCCTTCCAAGTCTTTTTCGGGCTGTCCTCGCTCTATTTTGTATACATTGCTCTATTTTCCTGCACACCTGTGGCATCGAGCTCTCTTTCTCCTCTCTCATGTAACGAAATGTGCCTAATAAATGTATCGCGTCCTTGAAATTTCACTTTAAAATATCATTGAAATATTTGCTCTTTAAATTCTTGTTATTTTTGTTTTCTAAATGGGATTTTAACATTTAATGTTTCCTTTACTGTATCCGGGGAAATATATTAAAATAGGTTACAAATTCAAGAGCCAATGAATAATTCAACCTCTAATGCAAATTTTCAAAGGTTATTTGCCGGATTTAATATAAAATACTGGTTATTTACCGGATTTAGTATAAAAGTTTTGCATGTATACATGAAAATAATATTTGCATGATATTATATTCATAGTTTTTTTTTAAATCAATAGGTATGCTACAACCGACCCTCAACGCCCCACGTTTGCCCTGGACTCGCTACTGCCCATAGAAAGCTCCAGTGCTCCCATTTGGTACCCATCTTACACAATCGTGAAAATTGCTAAAACTACTGTTTAATTATAAAGATAATAACTTTGTTATTAATTTCTCTAAGAAGCATATATTAACACATTTCGGACGGGTGTTTTTTTACGCCTGTGGACCGTTAGCCACGGGATTTGATAATTGTGCGCATATAGTTTAAACCTCAACAAAGAGATTAGTATGTAATATTCGTATAAAAACATTAAATAATTCCTTCTTTTCTGACTTTGCAATGAGGTCGGTGCAGAAGGTAAAAATACTCTTCCCGTCATTAACACTTTGACAGTCAGTGTCAGCCACCGGTAGTCGACACAAGGCATTTCAATTGCCTTTCGTAGGCCACCGGTGGCCGACACTGGCAGTCAAAGGCAGCTTGTGCACTACACGGAATTTTATCGTCCGGCAGTCCGGTTTTGAGAAATAAACGTTTTTTACGTCAGTTTAGCGTGATTGAATTTTCGCGCACCGTGATCACGCACCGACCGAGCACACGAGCGGCCGAAACCGAGACAAAAGCACAAGGCAATCCAAGCCAATCTTCCGTTTTATATGCTAACTGAAGTGCCGGACGGTAAAATTCCGTGTAGTGCAGAAACGCCCAAAGTGTTAAAGCATCAATCGACCGAACAGGTAGAAATACCTTTTCCGTCCGAAGTGTGTTGTATTAACACGTTTATTCATGTTTATTTTGGTATTAATGTATATTAATACCAAAATAAACATGAACAACATTCCTGTTTACCTAGTCAAACTCACTTTAATCTTAATGTGCATTTGTTTTAGAATTAATCTGGGCTGACGTGGAGATACAGGAGAACATTTATATTTATCAGCTTCATAAATACACTTTTTTGTTACGTATAAGTAAATGCTAATATTAATATAATATAATAATATATATATTAAATATTAAAATCGAATACTGATGTTTCGAGTATACCAAAATTTATTTTATTACTAAAAACACATTTTTTTAAAAAAAAATGTGACTATTGTTTCGCCTTGTTATGGCATTTTATTGTATTCGTATATACGTCTGAAACACGATAAATTGTATTTTTTTAATTTATAAATTACACTTCTAGTAATTCCAGGCAGAGTAAGACATTTATAATTATATGGTATTTGATGTTATTGTTGTTAAAAATTTATGATCAAATTAATACCTGTTAAATAATTCCTAACAAATGTTATATAATAAATTATGTTCATTATGAAGAGATGAAAGAGGTAACCTAACCTAAAACCCATTAGGTACGAAGTAAAACGCAAATCCAAAATGACAAATGGTGATGAGAGATAGATATTATTTTATATTTTTTTATTTTATTTTCACTTCCAGAGTTTAGGAGGTAAACATACAATTATTTAACATAATATTATGTTTAATATTATTATGACGTTTTGAATTTGCGATGGGTATCCTCTTACCCACCTCACTTCTTATATTCCTTAAAAAATATTGAGGTTCACTTTTAGACAATAAAGATTTTTTCCTCCCTTTGATTTGCAAAAGCTTTATTTTATAGTCACTTCAGCTGTCCAAACTCAAAACACAGTAAGGGACATTTTTTTATAGTATGTTTTTTTTTGCATTTTTGGACTAAGTAGATTCTACTTAGTCCAAAAATGCAAAAAAAACCTGTGTTTTAAATTTGGACAGCCGACTTGTCCAAACTTTCCGATTACGTAGTTCAGTGGTAGACACATTTAGATATCACGCTGGAGGTCCCAGGTTCGATTCCTGGTTAACACTACATCTAATAATTAAGTAATATTAGATATTAGGTACAGATGAGGGTCAGAAGAAAATTACCACTATTTTTTATCAATTCTATCTGGCTTTATTTAAGTATAATTAATTAATAATTATGAACTCATATTATTAATAATAATCCATATTATTGCAAGTCACAAAATGAAAAATAGACATATTTTATCTGGTACATTTTTCCATTGTGTTCAAAAAAAAAAAGTTAATTGCTACAAAGCAAAATATTTCATGCAATATGTACTTTTAAAATAAACTAATAATTAATGATTTGCAACTCGAAGTACAATGTAGGAGGTTCGATGACTTATCATAAATATGCAAAGAAATATTACAATTTTCTGTTTGAAAAATGACAAGTGTACAAGTCAATTATTTTTAAATCATATTTGTTATTTAAATATAATATTTATTACAAGAATTATGTATTATTTCTGTGATCTTATGATTTACAATTTGGCTGTGAATGAATATTGTGACAGTAAACAATAAATTTCTTTGCTAAAATTTGTGTTTTCATTATTTTAATTAATCTGTATTTGCTACCTATGAGGAATATATGGAGTCGACAAACTGCCTCCAAGCTTCAAGCTCCCTCGCATCCTCTCAGGTTAGGTACACATTCCGAAATCCAAAGGAGGACTGGCGACAAATTTGCATGACAAAAAAAGCAAGCTTGATTAAGCTCTCAGGAACCATGCAAAGTACATAAACTAGCCGACTGAATCGCCCTTTCTTGATGACAGTTGTGGCCGTATTTTCTCATCCGAACGAACATCTATTATCAAAGGTGACTATACGTCTGCTCTGGGCTATTGTAAGGTAACATATTTAGCAACCAAATGAAGGGATAAGGTCAAAACAGGCATTTTATGTGCGGTATTTGGTACCTATCGAGCACAAATCTGATCTCAACAGCTTTCATACTGTTGAATGCAGCGCCTGCAAGTCCTGAATGCATTCCCAGTTCTTTTTGAAGGGTGCCATTTTCTAGATTGATCAAGAGGCTAGTCTTCGAGAAATATTCTTCTACTTCTAACCCTTCCCGTGGATGCGAGATGAATAGGGTGCGCCCAATGGCGCATTGGGTACTGCAACGCATCGACTCAAGTACCAATCCAAAATGATGATAAATATTAAAGAAAATATTCATTTTGTGTCCTTGGGGAATTAAACCTAGGACCTTCTCCACAGTAGTCAAAGAAGCTTACCATTAGACTACAGAGACTGACAAAAATAGAATACTGCATAATTCTTAAGTAAGTTAAAGAGGATAGGGCATTTCATTTAAATGAAAATTGGTGTCTTTGACTCCCCCATTTGCAAATGTCGTCTTGAAGGAGAAGACCTTAACCACATATTTTTTGTTTGCCCAATAAATTACCAAATGCCAACATTTTCCAAGACTTTGGCCACTCATTTCCCTGCCTACAAATATCCAACTCATACTAGCGAGCAGGGGCCCAATTATATGCAACCTTTTACTTACTTTTTAAAAATATAACGGAATCAATTTATAGTCAAATAATAAGTTTAACTAGAATTATGATAAAATAAAATTGTTTGACTCGACATTGGCAAAAGCGTTAAATTTTATATACAACGCCATTCTGTATAAAAAAATGTTTTCAGATTGCAATATTTATTCCCAACACCAATACAATCCCTTTACGTAAATTAGTTACGATAAAATTAAGAAAAGTGTGTTGAGATGGTTTGGACATGTAGAACGAATGAGTGAGGAAAGAACGGTAAAACAAATTTATGAGGCGAATGTTAGCGGGAAAAGAAGCAGAGGAAGACCGAGAAAAACATGGCACGATCAGGTATGCCAAATACTTGAAAGTGGTCAGGTTAGGAGTCGTAACAATCGGCGGGTATGTATGAGGAGATGCATGAACGTGGAAGAGGCGAAGAATGTTTGCAAGGACAGAGTGGTGTGGCGCTCTATTCTCTCTGCCTACCCCTGCGGGGAAGCGGCGTGATGGTTACGATACTGTTGCATTATGTATCTGTGCATCTGCTGAAGTTAATCAAATCTGGAAAGTGATGTCATTGCTGGCGTTGCCTTTTTCTCATAGCAGCATGTGTTCATTATTATGATATAGGAATAAACATAAATAAAAGTTCAGCTTATGGTTGAGAAAATTTATTGATCAATTTGTGTACATCGCACTTCTGTGAGAACATCAAAAATTTTCATAAAAAACTTTCTCTACACATATAATATTTTAATAAATAGTAGGTTAATAAATAAAATAATAATCATTTAATAAATAATCATATAGTTTAGTTATGTTCAACTAAATGTACATTACAGTACAACGGCACAAACCTTTAACATAAAAAATACATACGACTGGAATTATTACTATACTAGAGCTGGAATTACTTATACTACAAAATGCAGACATTAAACGGAAGCATTGTCCTCACATTTTAACATCAGCATATTTTATTAAAAACTAATACAACGGACAAAAGTATTTTTGCTTACAAAATTGATGACACAATATGCTCAAAACATCATTGATTAATTAATATTTTGATGATTTTAAGAAATATGTTAATAGATTGCAAAATTGTAACATTTTCAAGAATTTAACGAAATAGGTTAATGGAAATGGTCATGGTTTTTTAAAAAATATGAATGTAGATCTGGATATAAAATAAAAGTAAATGGAGAAATTTTGGAACAAGTGGATGATTTTGTATATATATATTAAGTATGTTTTCCAGAGATTGATAAAGATATAGTAAACTGAAATCAGTTATGGCAAATAAAAACCTTTCAGCAAAAGCTAAACTGGCAGTGTACAGTGGAGTCCAGGCTCCAATCCTAATGTATGCAAGTGAAGCATGGAGTTGCCAAAAGAAGGATGAAAGAAGACTGAATGCAGTCAAAATGCGATCTGTCAGACGAATGTGCTGTAAATCGTTGTAAGATAGATGTTTGAATGATGGTGTAAGGAAAGCTTGCAAGGCTGAGATAAGCATTATCGATAAAATTAAAAAGCGTATTGAAATGGTTTGGGCAAGTGAATTGAATATGTAAATTTCATCACATATTTATTTCTTTTTTTGAACAGTAAAACTAATGTATGTGGCGAACATAGTTGAAAATAGAAGCAGAGGAAGACCGAGGAAAATGTGTAATGATCGAGTGTTTCGAATACTTGAAAGTGGTCAAGTCAGTAGTCGGAATAATCGGCGAGTGTGTATGAGGAGATGCATGAATGTGGAAGAGGCGAAGATTATATGCAAAGACAGATTGATGTGGCATTCTATCTGATTCTATCTGCCTACTCCTGCAGAAGGAAGCAGTGTGATGGTTATTAAGTTAAATACATAAATACACTTTGTGACTTCCTGTATTATTTGTTTTTACATAATAAAATAAAATAAGGTTTTTAAATTTAATGAGAAGATGGTTGGCTTATAACCAAATTGGTAAATGTAAAATTTTTATTAAAAATTCCATTACTTCATCTTAGAAAACCAGTAAATTTATTAATCAATCGATACTATTATACTTTACTATATTTTTACTTAAACTTATATTAAAGGAAAACTCAGATTTTTTGCTAATTATTTAAACAAGAAAAGAAGGTAATTTTTTTAAGGTAATTCATATAATAAAGTCCATGTTATGTTCTTCAAACCTAAATAATCAGAAATAGTTCCAGCTCAGAGTGTAAAATAATATATTTTTTCAAGTTTTGTGAAATTCTAATAAACAAACAATTAAATATAATAATTTTTAAATATCAACTTCTTTTTGTAATCAGAAATATTTCCAGCTTTACAAAGCCAAAGTTACGGATTTGTTTATTAAGTTTTGTGAAATACATACTAATACACAAACAATTAGTAAAAATAAGAAATTGTCCAATAATTTATTTTATTAATAAGAAATATTTTTAGCTTTACATGTTCAAAGTAACAGTTTGTTCACAATGTTTTATTTCTTATATACAAATAATTAGTAATAAATATTTTTGGAAATTAACCTATTTTTGTAATCAGAAATAAATCCAGCTCTACAAACTCTTAAGTAAATATTTGTTTACTAGGTTTTGTGAAATACATTCTAATATACAAACAATTAGTTATAATATCGCTCACTCCTTTCAAGAACGTCATAAATCAAAAAACTTGATATTTCAGGAGAACGTTTTTAAAGTTAAAAAATATTACACATTTTATTAAAAATAACTATCAAGCCACTTATTGAACTTTTTACTATGCAACACATCTTTTTAGGTAAAACCTGAAGGTTATTTCACAATTTGAAAAACATTTAATATATTTAAAAAAATAATTAAACAATACCTTTTCTTCAAAATGCAAAAACAACACTTTCTGCCCTGTAGCGGGTAAATATTATGTTAAAAATATGCCGCTTTTACTGGGATATAGTACATTTTCTGGGCATTCCGAAAACATCCACAACCGAAAATTGATGATTTTTGATTTATGACGTTCTTGAAAGGAGTGAGCGATATGTAGTTAGTAGTTACATAATAATTTTTGGATTTTAACCTCTTTTTGTAATCAGAAATAAATCCAGCTCTACAAATTCTAAAGTAAATATTTGTTTACTAGGTTTTGTGAAATACATTATAATATACAAACAATCAGTTATAATATGTAGTTAGTAGTTACATAATAATTTTTGGATATTAACCTCTTTTTGTAATCAGAAATAAATCCAGCTCTACAAACTCTAAAGTAAATATTTGTTTACTAGGTTTTGTGAAATACATTCTAATATACAAACAATCAGTTATAATATATAGTTAGTAGTTACATTATAATTTTTGGATATTAACCTCTTTTTGTAATCAGAAATAAATCCAGCTCTACAAACGCTGAAATGAAGATTTGTTCACTAGGTTTTGCGAAAATACAATCAGTAAAAATATGTACATATTTATGTAATAGTTTTTGAAAATTATTTTCTTCTTATAATAATCAGTAATAATTCCAGCTCTACATCTCCAAAGTAAAGATTTGTTTATTAATTTTGTGAAATACATTCTACCATACATACAATTAGTAAAAATATTTAGTTATAATATATAAGAATTTTTGGGTATCATTTTTTTTTTCTTTTTTACTATAATAAAATGAATTTATGCATATAAAAATGCTGGATGAATGAACGAAACAAATATACAAATGAAAAATGATATCAAAATATTGCAGAAAATGAAAATATGAAAACAAGAAAAATTGATTTGGCTAAGAGTATAAGTATACTTAAAAAAAAACCATATGTTAATTTGCGAATTTTGGAAACAAACATTGCAAACCTTGTTTTATTTTGGAAATATTACCCAACAATACAAACATTAAAATCCTAATCATTGGATTTCTATAAATGTACTTTTAAAGAATGATGCAATAAGGTTTTTTAATACTAAATAAAATTAACCAGAGCATTTAAGAACTAGTATTTGTCTGCCTCCATGATGTAATGGTTAGCGTGTTTAGCTACTATGGTGGATGTCCCGGGTTCGATTCCCAGGGGGGGCGTGAAAATAAATATTGGTGATTTTACACTCAAATATTTATTTAATATTATCCTGGACTGGTCCCTGAAGCGCAGGAGTGTCACATTCCCTTCATGTAAGTAACGATCGAGATAACACTGCGTCAATACGATGCAGTGCCCTACGCACCATTGGGTGTGGATAAGGGTTAGAAGAAGAATCATGCTGGAAAACCTATATTTGACTAAGTAACTAAGGATAAGTTTAATATTTTTTTCTTTAGTTTCGTTTGCGATTCTGAATCTCAAATTATAGTGCTAGAGTGAAGAGGTTAATGGACCTGTAGAGGGTATGGATGAACCTCATAGTCAAACAAAAAATAGTCCCAAAGGACTAAGGATGGCAATGATGTTCAATTAATTAATTAATCAACTTCTTTGTGTTCTTTCTTGACCACATACAGACTTTACATTTAAAATTTTAATAAATTATCTATTTTCATGCCCATTTGGTTGAAAAACTACTGAAACCTGCTAATGGTTTTATCACTTTTGATAATCACAATTACTTTTTTACTAACAATATTAGTTAATTTTTAGATAATCTGAAAAAAAAACTTACTCCTTAGTAGTTTAGTTTGTAAGAGCTCGTTCACCAACAATTTAAATACATTATATTCTCATATTAATCACCCGATTGTAGAAATTACAGTACTTTATTATTCCCCTACTTGTAGATCCATATATATACATATATATATATATATATATATATATATATATATATATATATATATATATATATATATATATATATATATATATATATATATATATATATATATATATATATATATATATATATATATATATATATATATATATATATATATATATATATATATATATATATATATATATATATATATATATATATATATATATATATATATATATATATATATATATATCGCTCACTCCTTTCAAGAACGTCATAAAACAAAAAAATTGATTTTTCAGGAGAACGTTTCAAAAGTTTAAAAATACAATATATTAAAAATAAATATCAAGCCACTTATTTAAATTTTTACTGTGCAACAGATCTTTTTAGGTAAAACCTGAAGGTTTTTCTCCATTTGAAAAATATTTAATTTATTTAAAAAAAATAATTAAACAATCCCTTTTCTTCAAAATGCAAAAACAACATATTCTGCTCTGTGGCGGGTAAATATTAAGTTAAAAATATGCCTCTTTTGCTGGGATATAGTACATTTTCTAGGCATTCCGAAAACATGCATAATTGAAAATTGACGATTTTTGATTTATGACGTTCTTGAAAGGAGTGAGCGATATATATAAATATATATAAATCACATGTTAATCCATAAATGAGCATATTATGCCACATGCTTTTAGTAACATGCCGATTTCTTAATTCAAAAGTAAATAATTTTAAAATCTAAAATAGTGTGATGAATTTTGTGATTCAATAAATAAATGAAATGTAGTCTACTAACTTAATTTTGGCATTAATATCTTGAATTAAAAAGACACACTTATTTGGCACTGTCATAGAGTTATTGTAATATTTAAAACAATATTTTAAGTGGAAAATGGCATAATTCTATTTAGACAAAAATCACATTTTATGGTGATAAACGGTATGTCCGATATGTAACCTAGTTACAACATATCATTTAAAAGAAGGTAAACGTTACTCCGTAAAGAGTAAATGTTACTCCCCTCACTACCAGCTATTAGCCCTATTAATTTCATATGTAAATATTATCTGATATTAGACAACATATTGATGATCGTGAAAGTTCTGACTATATTAGTATAATGATTTTAACTTAATCTTTTGCAAGTTAAGTTTACACACACAGTTTGTAGTACTGTTCTTCTGATTGTTAGGTGTGTATTTATGAGACAGTGTAAAATGTTTTTTTTAATAATTTAAAAGTACAATAATTTTTTGCTTCATACTTATCAATATTGATAACAGGTTATTTTATCATAGGTCAATTGTTACACTGCAGAATTTAAATAATTCTTACTTTAGGGTCAATAATTACCAAAATATTTTTTTGTTTATCTTGAAAGTTGATAAAATATTCGAAAATAATAGATATTTAAAAATAAATTAAACATTTGTACATATAATAAAAAATAAATTACATTGATGTGATGATAATGGTTTGTAAATAAATATTGACTGGACCAATTTCCACAAAAGGCTAAAAATTGGTCTCTAATATTATCACTAAATACAGTTCTTCATTATTTCCTTCTAATGTTACATATTTTCTTCTAAATGATTAGAAGACAGAAACAACATAATTCAATTATATCACAAAAAATAGTTTATAAATTAAGAAAGCAGTATCGATACAGTTTGGATTCATTATACAACGGAGAAAAAATAACTATCACTCCTTTTCTCAGATGTCGGCTCAAACAGACTGCTACCCTCAACTGCGAAATTCATGAATCCCAATCGCTTTATTATTTCGTCTACCTAATATCCCACTTTGCCAAGTCCTACCTGACTTTTATATTTGGACTGCAGAAGTGAGAGGACAAAACCATTCAATCATCATAAATATACATGTATTTAAAAAAAGGTTTTTATATCACTCAATAAATAATATTTATATTAGATTTTATTCATTCATATAAATGGCCGTATTTAATATACAAATACTATATAAATAATATAGGTACAAACACAGTTTGAAGTACTGAGTATGAATTACTCACAGTAGTATGAACTGTGTTTGTATTAGGAAAATATAAGAATATCTATATTTTTAAGTAGTTAGGATAACTATTACATATCATAAATGGATCCTATAAGTGTTAATGTTTTAAATACATCGTTGTTTGAATAACAATTATAAATGGATTGTATAAGTACAGAACTTTTAAATACATCGATGTTTGAATAATTATTATACATCATTAATGGATCGTATAAGTACAGAACTTTTAAATACATCGATGTTTGATTAGTTATTACACATCATTAATGGATCCTATAAGTACATAACTTTTAAATATATCGATGTTTGAATAATTATTACACATCATTAATGGATCCTATAAGTACAGAACTTTTAAATACATTAATGTTTGAATAGTTATTACACGTCATTAATGGATTCTATAAGTACAGAACTTTTAAATACATTGATATTTGAATAACTATTACATATCATAAATTGATAACTGTGTCAGTCAAACTTTATGCTTTAAAGAAGAAATCTCATATTTATAAAGTTTAAGGAATTACTTATATCCTTATTTAACTCCCATAATACAATACCTCTTATCTTTATATGTATTCTCTTAGATCAATGAAAATTGTCAAAAGATTCTTTTCATTAAACTCTGGCACAGCAATTTTAAATTGGTATTTTTATAAAATATGTAAATTCAAAGAGAATATTAGATTCTCTAACATGGTGTAAACGGTAATGTACCAATATATAATATAAGAGTATAAAAAAAACATATGATGGCAGTCAAGTGTAATACTGTCGCGAGATGTTTGTTGAAATATGCAGCGTTATGTGGCATTTTTTAGCACATACACCAGATCATAGACAATAATCTCCTTAAAGGTGACTGTATTAAAATCTCATTACAAATTACAAATCTGGATATGTCTGTTTCAAGTTTTTAGTATAACAATCCTGAGTGATGGTATGGTATATAAAATGATAGTTTTCAATGAATGAGAATGGGATACAAAAGTAAGGATCCATTTAACCTTTTTTCATATGGCCTTTTAGAGAATACAGGTATATCATATTATCCCCTACTTATTTCTAAATACCCAATACATGTACAAAGTTTGTCTAATGTTATACAGTATTGTTTGAATTAATGTGAACACAATACTTAGAAAAAATCAATATTTATTAGTTATAGAAACAATAAAACCGATGAATGATTGCAATTTAGATTGTTTTAATAGAAAATGTGTTATTTCTTGACTTTTATAACTTCTTCAACACATTTTGGCATAGAATCAGTAAGCTTTTTTTTAATTTTCTGATATTTGCTAGTCTTAAAACCATTTCAGCCTCAATCAGTTTTGTTTTTGCTGTGCAATCTATTTTACAAAGTCTAGCTTTCACAATAACTTACTGATTTTCAAAAGGAGTATGTCTGGTGAGTTTCACAAGGGATGATTTCTTTCTGTCCTTGAAATATTTCATCATGAGCTTGGACATGTCGCCCACTTCTTTCAAGAACGTCATAAATCAAAAATTTTCAATTTTCAGTTGTGCATGTTTTCGGAATGCACAGAAAATGTACTATATTCCAGCAAAAGCGGCATATTTTTAACTTAATATTTACCCGCTACAGGGCAGAAAATGTTGTTTTGCATTTTGAAGAAAATGGATTGTTTGATTATTTTTATAAATAAATTAAATATTTTTCAAATGGAGAAAAAACCTTCAGGTTTTACCTAAAAAGATCTGTTGCACAGTAAAAAGTTCAATAAGTGGCTTGATATTTATTTTGAATACATTGTGTTATATTTTTAAACTTTAAAATCGTTCTCCTGAAAAATCAAGAATTTTGATTTATGACGTTCTTGAAAGGAGTGAGCGATGTGGCATGAAACTGAATCTGTTGAAAAACTACTTGAGCATTGGAATCAACTTTTTCTTAGTTCAGCTTCCAATCTCTGTCCTAGCAAGTCTCTGTATTTTTGCGAGTTCATCATCCCTTCGATCTTCACAAGGCATCCGGTACCTTTATTAAAAACAACAAATAAAACGCGTCTGTACCTTGCTTTCTGTTATTACTCACTGACTGACTGAATAATAAAACAAAATAGCCGCTTCTTTGATATTAGAGTGTTGCCAACTGCGAAAAAAGAAGTAAAATTGTGAAAATGTTGATGAGTTCACATTAATTCGAACAATACTGTAAGTTATAATAAATTTGTGATTTAACAGTATACACATAGTTAACTTAATAATAGTCACAATTTGTCTAACCCGGAACATAACTTGATCATAACCTCAATTTTTACTATTATTTAATTTTTTTGTAAAAATTTAAGTAATATGTATTAGTATATAACCACCCGAGATTTTTATGCCTACTGGTTTCGAAACGTACCCGTCTCTTCGTCAGGACAATCACTACAACAGCATGAAGGCCGAGGCCGACTGCATGTCAGACCTCGGATCTTAATGTATGTTTGTTCTGCAACCCCTAGTGCATGTTGGTCATCGGGTCAACCGAAATTGCATGTGATAAACATTTTATGTAGTTGTAAGTGTGTAAATAGTGCTGGTGGTGACGGGTAGTATTGTTTGCATGCTGTTGTAGTGGTTGTCCTGACTAAGAGACGGGTACGTCTCAAAACCGGTAGACATAAAAATCTCAGTGAGTGGTTATATACTAATATAAGTAACATTTTTGTAAAAAAATATATATAAAAGCAAAAATGACAAACTACAAAGTAAATGCTTTAAATATTGATAATATTGAGAATATTACCTCAATTTGTTTGATGTGGACAGTCAACAAGACGATATTCTAACTTGTTTACCTATTTCCAGGTTTAGGGCTAAACAACTAATTTTTTAGCAGACCTAGATTTTGTAAACTAAATAAGATCCTTTTGTTTCACATTTTTATAAAAAAGTGCATCTTTCATCAAACATTATTAACACTAGAATCACCATTACAACCAATCAAATTATTGTATCAATTTTCGTATGTATTTAAGGGATAAATATTTTCACTTACATTAATGATTGAATTAATTGAATTACTGTTTGATAAGTAGTCAGAGTGACCAATGTCAATTTGAAACCGCCACCATCTTTTTGATTATACACACATAAAGTAAAAGCTCATCAATTCGAATTTTCAAATAATTCGAGAAATATTTGAAATTCTGGTCCCTCTGATAATATGTCAATAATACATTTCGTGCCAAATTAGATGTTTTTTTAAATTTAAATAATTTGGTAAATTCATTCACTGCTATTTTGTTAGCAAAAAACACGCAGTAAATGTTGGCATTTCTAGTATTAAATGTTTATATGATGAATGTGATAATAGCAGAATCGCTAGCTCAAATATGAGGGACAACGTGAATCAAATGTCAAACGTCATTTTGGCACCAGGGAAGATTGGTATAGTTGGTTGATTGGTTGATTATGTTTGCGCAGATCCATACGTTCCTGAGGGGGGTCGATAGGCCTTGGGAAGAGCCATAATCTGCAGTTTGTTGAAGGCGTACTTCCGTACCCCCGTGTTTTTGTGTGCATTCTCCCGCCGACAGCCCTTACTGAAAAATTACAAATTGAAATGAATATAGTTTGTTAGTTAACCTTTTCCTTACGGTGCTAAAAACTTCCGCTTGCAACGGTGATATGTATTCTGTACACCATATGATGCGGTGCCTTTTGCACTATGTGACAATGAGTACTATGGTTAGAGTACCTCCTCATGCAGTCCAACGCTCTGGAGAACTCGTGCTCAGCCAAGTGGTACTCCGTGGCGAGGATCTGGCACTGGTCCAGGGTGCAGGACATGCCCGTGCGGTCCTTGGCGCTCTTGCACGATATCACTCGAATGCCTGCAAATCGATAATCAGTTGAAAAAACAGGCGACCATTTGCTTCGAAGTGCTTCGTTCGGAAACAACTTTAGTTGGGTTTGGCTCGTCTTAAAGGACCCATGCAGTCAATTTTTGTTTAGTTTCAGGTTCATATGCATAGATCCATGATCCCTCGCCTGTCACGATCTTATAGACGTCTTTTGAAGCACCACGATTGAATTTTTTAAACAATTTGTTTGCACCAATCGACAGGAGTCTTTTTTTTAGCAATTTTTAAAATATGCGGTATCCAAATATAACAAATCTTTTTAACGACCAAATGTTCATGCAATATTGAATGTTTGCTAGTGGAACTAATGCCCAAGCATGCCTTAATCTAACGGTATGTCACATGATGATCTTGAAATATCAGTTTACGCAAAGCATCGGTTTTTTCCGGCACAACAGCCGATTTTGGACGACCTTCACGAAATTCGTCCTGTAACGAAGTGTGACCACGATTGAATTCAGAAAACTAGCGAAACACGGTGGCATGAGATGGCGCTTCATCACTAAAAGTTACAGCGTGTTGATTGGCACACAGTTGTTGGTTTAATCCATATCAAAAGTCATCGAAAACGTTCACGATTAAGTTCCATTTTTTTGACAAAATCAATTTATCAAAATTAAGTATCTGTAAACAACCCAAATATTACTCGTATGACAAAACGTTCTGAGTACATTTACCATTAAAAATGGCAAAATTTACGATGACAATGTCATTTTGGACATATACACATTAGTGTTGCCATATCTCAAAACTTAAGAAGCAACCTACGTATATTTATGTTTCCATACTGCCAAAGCAGGACTATGTGAGGATGCTATATTAAACCGAGCACATTGGCACAACGTGATATATTTATGTTTACATACTGCCAAAGCAGGACTATGTGAGGTATTCCACTAACCGTAAATATTTCTAATAAAGGTAGCTTACCATACATTTGTCGTACAGCGTGGGAAGCCAAATGTAATACTTCAACATTTTTGGACACTCTTGAGTAAACTGCAGTCTTTAAGCATTCCATTATTTCCGAGAGAGGCCTCAAACCAGATGACACTGTGAATCAATCACAAAGATTTATTAATGTTACCATATGGACCAATAACATGGTGATTCTTAAGTACTTGTATTGGTTATGTTCCTAGAAAGCTTCTTGCTTTCAGGTAAGCCTAAGCGGCTTGTGTTTAAATATAGAAATCAGGTTATAAAGTCTCAAGGTATAAAGCTAAAGAAAAATTAAAGGGCAGTCAAAAATCTCCATAAAAAAAAATACCTCTGGTAGTCACTAAGTTGGAAGCCAAGCTCAACTTGCGGAAGCGAAGAAAGTATTCATTCAGTCTCTCGAAGTTGTCGGCGTTGGACCTGTCCTGCGGACCGGTGGATCCAAATGACTCCGCAAAGGTTGCTTTTTCATTGATCCCGACATTGAAGAACAGCGGCGTAATCGTGAATGAGGATGCCTGGAAATAATACATCATTACTTAACCTGTCTAGGAGTGAGTTTCTGCAGACAAAACTGTATCCGGGGAGTGAGTTTATTTGTAAATTTTTTAAATTCTTTATAATTTTATATCACAGTCAATGCTACAAGTATAAAATCTTCTTGAATGATAAAAAGGAATCACACCAGTAAACATGATTGATATCAATATTATCCATGTTTTATGGGTTTTCTTTGACAGTGTCAGTGCAATGACGTCTCACAAATATTGTTTTAAGTGATATGTCACGAGTAAAACAGAAAAATAATCTGAAGCGTGGTTTTACGGTTTAAATATAACTTAAGATGGCAGTACAAGTGCCATTTTAGAAACAAATGTCACCAGGCTTGAGTTATTACTTATGTGACCTATGTGACCTGCGACAAGTAAAATCAAATTTAGACAACTTGCAAAAAAGGCTCGCTATCCCTGGTATGAGTTTACAGAATGTAAAAATTTTCACTACAGACATCTATTGGTAATCTCACCAATAGATGTCTATAGTGAAGTTCTAGTGATTCAAGAACAATGTTTCAAAATTGTTTCATATACATAGAACTTCCCAAGAATTTGAGTGGTGTGGTTGTCAATAATGGGTAGAATTGGTGAATGTTACACGTGTGTAAATTGATCACTCAAACCAGCCTATGACGGTCGTCAGCCCGGTAAATGCCCAGACTTCGTTATTCTTTTTCATCTTTGATGAGATGTCAAAAAATAATATGAAAATAACTCCTGTATTTGGAGATAATCCAGATTTTGTGAACAAGTATTTAGACACATTCAAAATGTTGTAATAATTCTTTATTAAAATGTATGGGTTTATTTTTTATACTATGTATTGATTTATAAGTATCTTCCGTACAGTTGAATGATAAAACTAGACTTTGTCTTAGTGAGTGCCATTTTGCATAGTGATTACATTTACCTGTTTTGTAGGTAGTTGAGCGTATACATTAGCTGGTGCTGGAATAGTCACAGTGATGGAGAATCGTGAGCCAGAGATCTGAGGCATTATTGTCCGCCTGAAAACAAAAACTCAGTACAGTAGTTCCTCATAATCAATTTAACTCTCGGAGAGTGTGGACAAACCCTATCCTCCAAACGAAAGTAGACCCAAACGAGTACAAACGATAGCACTTATAATTCAAATGCTGTTTTTATTTTTAAATAATAAAACTTGTGGAGACATTTACAAAATGATTCGTATAGTTTCTTGGTCTAAGTATTATGTTTATGAAACCGCCTTAATTAAAAATTAATATCGCAAAGACATAAGTTTAACAACTTGTTTACTGAAATAAAAAACAACAAAAAGGGCTATTATTAACTTCAATATTATTCAAAAAGCATTGGTTTTATGGTAGACCTTTTTTTTAATTCTTTGTGCTGGAAATTTTTTTGGAATGTGCATAATAACTTAAACAAATTTCATGACATATTACTATTTAATTGTACATACTTATTTGATTCTGGTTTAATTATATCGAAAAGTAAAAAACCAAAATATTAAAAATATTGAGCATTAACTTTATTTTCTTAGCGCCATAGAGGCAGAACTTAAGTAGTACGGCGAACCACGTATGCTGCCTCTGTGGCAGCACTCCAGTGCGTAGGGTTAAAATTGTTACATTTGCAGTTATGTACTACTCGTTGAGATTTTAGTCTACCAGTTTCCACCCTTAGTGCATGTTGATCTTTCGCAAAATAAAAAAATATTAATAATTTGTTGTGTGTGTGAATAGTACAATGCTAGTGGTGGATAGTGTTGCTTGCATGCCTGTGTAATGATTGTCCTAACAAAAAGTTGGGGCATCTCAAATGGTTACATATTATTAACCCATTTCCAATCCCTATGCAGAGCATATCGTAGTCATACAGGAGAAAGTGACCAAGTGCATTTCTTACAAAAATGTGATCATTGACTATTTGATATCTTACTGGCTTAATATTGCCCCGAAAAAAATCCCAAAGGATTTTAAACTTGGAAGTATAATATATGGACTTCTTAAAAATGGCTAACTGCATTGATATTTATTTTGTTGCCAAGCAAAAGTGACTTAAATGGCCCTCCTGAACATCTTACATTTTGTTAGTTAATCACTTTCTCCTGTACGACTACGATATGGAGTCCACAAACTGTCTCCAGGCTTTTCTATAGGCTGCCAGCTCCTTTGCATCCTCCCAAGTCAGATATGCGTCCGCGACGAGAACTGCCAACGAATTGTCAGCAGTGGTCGTCCTGGGTGGCGCGAATCTGATGCCTTGTAAAAGAGGCAAGCTTGATGGCGGCTCTCGGGAGGCATGCGGAGTACATGGCCAAGCCAACTGAATAGCCTTTTCTTGATGACAACTGTGACCAAGATTTGCGGCGTCCTACGCCTTATCTTTTCATTCCTCACAAAGTCAAACCACCGCACGCCTAAGATTCTCGGCAGACACCTATTCTCAAAGCTCAGTACATGGCTGCTCTGTGCCCTTGTAAGGTGTCATGTTTCACAACGGTATAAGAAAACAGGAGCAATGCAGGCATTGTACAGGCGGCATTGGCAAATGGTTACATAGTAACGTAAATGACATTTTGTTAAAAAAAAAAATTAATCAATATTGCAATCATATTCAGTTCATTTTCGCAGGTAAGGGAAGGGGAAACCTTCACCCTTTCTCATCCTTTTGTATCATTGATAAATTACTTATGAATACAAGTCTTTATTTATTGGGTCAGAATAGTTTTTCTACCTGTGGTCCCACGTGGTCAGCTGGAAGACCACGGTCCTGAGGTCCTCGACGGCGATGACCATGTCTCCCCACATGGACACCTCGCTGCCGTGCAGACTGAGCAGGCCCTGCACGGAGCACAGGGGGCCCATGCCGGCCCGCAGCAGAGCGCCCACCGTGTCCGCATCCGTGCTCCACACCCAGCACACGAGGCCCGTTATCAGCGAGGTTAGCTGGGATGGAAATTTAAAAAAATTAAATTTGTTCATTTTAGCTTCTGACACATTTTTAACACACTAAGGCAGGCATGGGGAACCTGCGGCCTTAAGACCGCATGCGGCCTTTTGGCTATTCTAGTGCGGCCTTTTGGCTGATGCCAATTTTTGTAAATAGGCATTTTTTACATATTTTTTAAAATTGCATTTTTAACAATTTATATTATGATATAATTAAAATATTTAGTTTATAGGCGGGGTGTCAAAGTTTTCTTTACTGCGGCCTCATGTTGAATCAGATAAGTGAATGTGGCCTTTTGAAATAGAAATGTTCCCCATGCCTGCACTAAGGTATATCTACCCGTTCGGTCGATTGATACTTAACCACTTCTGTGGTAAACCTCTTGGAAAAAAGTGGGTCAAAAAAAGCTACCGTTTTTTTTTCACTATTATGTTTTTTTTTATCATATTTTGAAATATAATAAATCAGTATAAAACATAAATAAACAATATTAGGAAAGAAAAAAAAACAAAGGAAGTATGGGTTTATTATATTAGACTGGTGGGGGAATGACCCGATTTGGATTCGGGTAAATCACTATAAAAAGTTTCGTGTACGATGTGCCCGAACTGGATCTGGGCAAATCACTGTGTCAGCTAAATACATACCCGAATTGTATTTGGACAAATCACACAAGGGGTTAAGGACGGGAAGGGTATTTTTACCTTGTGGGCCGGCCACATTCAATTCAATGTCACAAAAGAAGGAATTATTCAATGTTTTTATATGAATATCACGTACCAATGTCTTTGGTACAACACATTTCAGACGGGTGTTTTTTTATGCCTGCAGACCCTGCTGGCGACAGGATTCGATAATTATATACATGTAGTTAAGACCTTAATAAAGAGATTCATATAAAATATAAAACATAATATTCATATAAAAACATTAAATAATTCCTTCTTGTCTGACATTGGAATTTTTTTTTAATAATCAGAATCCCAAAGTTAGGAGCAGTATCATATTGTATCGTCACAAAGGAAAATAATAGTTTGGAGCAGAGCCACTTACAGCTTGGGAGAAGCACACGTCCCGGCGCAGCTGCAGCGCCACGGCCTGCTGCTGTGAGGGTCCGCGCACGCGGAGCACGGCGTGAGCGAGGCGGCCGCCCTTCAGCAGCCCGTCCATGGCCTGCCGCAGCTTGCGCATGGAAGGGCGCAGCTCCGCCGCCCAGTCTGACACGTCGGCCAGCACCAGACCTATACACCACATAGCACAAACCACATTATCATACAAACATAATGCTTATAATTATGCCTCTTTATATCTCGTGATATATTTTTTACATTAACCGGATCCACGCGGCTCGCTTAACCGTATGTGTTTTCACAAAACATGCCCCATACGCGGCTGACATAAGAGTATGTGTTTTTACTTTGCTCCAAGTTTCGAACCTCAGTTCAACTTGGAAGGATTTTTTCATGGTGCGGAACTTTGGATAAAATAATATGTCAATCCTTGGCCTTATGACATCTGTTGAAATATCTGACTAATAATTTGTAACATCACAAGGATAAATAAAAGAACAGATCCCTGATTTTTCTGGAGGTCGGTAATTAGTCCGCGCCATAATCATGCCCTATATCTGTCTCACTCTCGACGCTACGCATCGCCAGTGGGTAAGAGTGACACACAATGCGTGCTTTGATTTATTTATGTTACGATCCTATTTGTTTATATTACGATATATTTCAAGAATAATGTGACACAAGTGTATTATAGAGTACCAAAAAAGCACAATGAATCCCATTGAACGTTTTTGTTTAGGAAAATAAATCGTTTCTTAAGTAAATACATAATAAAGGCAAAATACCGCCAGGCACGGGCGTCTCTCAGGAACAAAGTTAACGCGGTTAAAAGGTTAATAATTATCAGATCAAATTAGAAAATTTAATTGTCTAATTGTTCATATTGTTTTCAAATGTGTACACTTTATATTAGTGTAAGTTGGTGTGTAGAAGAGAAAAAAACTAACCACACTGAAGAGGTGGTGCACACAGGCATGTAAAATGAGCAGTGTATGGTAAACGGTAATGGGTTAACTTTTAAAATAAGGTGTTGATTCTGCCTTCCGCGGGTCTTTTATTTCAGTTTAAAAATATTTCATTTGATGTATTTTGTTTGAAAACATGTATATATAACTTATATTATTTATTGATTCAGAATGTTGATAAAAAAAAATATAAATAAACACTTGTATAACCACTTAATGAATTTTATCTGCAGGTGAAAAGTAAAACTCTGTAGAACGTCTGTTAGTTTTCGAAACTAGTTGTGTGTAATGAAATAAAACTCATTAAGTGGTTATCCAAATGTTTAATTTTTTTTTTTAATTATTGATTGTGTGTTACTTACCATCAGTGAATTTATTTCCTTTCTTCATGACCCTGTTTACGGTTTCGACAGTCTTGTTGAGGGCTTCGTCAGCCTCTGTCGCTGCGGAAGAAGCCTGATTCTTGGAGTTTACTCCATTCTCTTCACCCTTCAGGGGAATGTGGATATATTCCGGACATTCTTTTCCATCATCGGCCTTCTTGGATGCGCCCTGACTCTCCGTTAAATTGTCTCGTCGGATATTACGTTTGATGCCCTCAGGGTCCACATTGGCTGACTTATCGGTTTGTGGTTGGTTGGTAACAATATTCTGCGGGGAAATCACAATGGATTATAATATTAACCCACTATAAACCTACAATAACATTTTATAAAAAGGTACTACAGTAAAAACTCGTTAATTTTAAAAGTATAATATATATATTTAAAAAAAACGTTAAATCTCACAAATATTTACATACACATCTTAAAAAAAAATTTAAAAAAATATATTCCCAACAGCTTAACACATTTCGGACAGGTATTTTTTTACGCTTGTGGACTGCTGATGATGGGATTTGATAATTATGCACATATAGTTAAGACCTTAACAAAGAGATTGGTATATAATATTCATATAAACACCTCTGATAATTTCTTTCTTTCTGCCTTTGAAATGAGGATGGCGCAGAAGGTAAAAAATACCCTTTTCGTCCTTAAGCATCAATCAACCGAACGGATGGAAATACCTTTCCCATCTGAAGTGTGTTAACTTATGACTCCAAGCTAAGGCTAGAGAGCTGAAGGGGGGGTATGCTGGGGGATATTGGCATGGGGATGCAACCCCTATAAGATTTGCACAAAAGTGGATACACTTGTTTTTGTACTGTGAAAGCTACCTGTTTAATAAACCGACGCTGATTTCAAACTGTGAGCTCCTCTTCCATTTTGGAATAAGACAATATTTTGCTTGTGAATATAATGACACATTATCGCAGGATGTCCCTCATTTGGTGTGAGTATGTCCAATTTTTGAAAGGGAGAGATTTAAATTGGAAATAGAATGTGCAAAATAGGGTATTCAGTTGACAAAATTGATGAGGCTGTGGGACATTAAAAAAATCCGTGAGTTATTCTCTACCTCTGCCGTAATATTTTGTTCAAAATTATAAAGAAAATGACTTTAAAAAATAATTTTCTATGTAAATTCATAACTAAAAGTGCTAACACGGACAATCAACTCTTTCGGTAAAGTGACAGAATGCACCTTTTATAATTATAAATCAATTATTGATTTTATTTTATATATTTACAAGAAATATGTGTTTATTGTAACTATCAATAAAAGAAATCAATCAAACTAAACACTTTTCCTAAATTCAAATTATAAATTTAAAAATTAAAAAAAATTAAGAAAAAAATTATAATTTTCAAATTAACAAGCTTTTACTATTTTCTTTTTTATACATATTGCTTATTTCAATAATTAGATGTAATTTTTTCTGCAGTTAAACATTGAGCAGTGATACTGTGCAACGACATTGCCATGACTTGAGATAATTTTTATCAAAGTATTCTAAAAAAGTGCACCTACCAAAAAAAGCACTTCAATTATACATTTTAAGTTGTGATGTTTGCACAAATGTAAAATATAAAAAAAGGTTATATTTTTCAGAACTTTTGATGATCATTGACTTATGCAGTTGTGACTCTAATCATGTGACAAGACTATAGGAGTCCCGTAGAACTCTTTCAGCCAAACCTTTTTGAAAACTGCTTGACTTTCAAATATAATTTTTGATCACATTTGAGTGAAACGTGTCACAGCACCATATGAAGACTGATAATGATCACCTTTTCATTGGCAGTGGCCAACCCGTTCTTGGAAACCCTCTTGAAATTGGAGGAACACGCCGACATAGAGCCACTTTGTCCTCTCAACCTCACAGCTGGACTGCCACATCTTCCGCAGAGGAATTTCACCTGGAAAAAAAAATCATTTGAAGGGTACTGTGAATGGCTTCACAACTTCACCACAATCACCATCACACAGTTCCCACCAAAAAACATACCTTGTATGTACCTCTGTACACCTATACCTTGTTTATTCAACCAACAAAGGGTTGAATCACCCGTTGTTAGTTTTTTTTTTTTTTTTTTTGGCAAAGCACCCAATTTTGGTGATACCTGCCATACTAGTGATTTTATATACTTAAATAATATTTTTTTTTATTGATTTTTTTTTGGGGTCACACGCTTTTGCCATACTTTTTCAAATGCTTAATAATCGCACCGTTAACATTTTTTTAAACAAACAGCATGGAAGTGTACAAGACATTTTATCTGATTTGGCTTTACAAGTAAATATCATCACAATCTCACGCACAACAAACGAATCACAAATGAATAAATAAACGCATCACAAATTATAATACCTTATATATTTACATTTGTATATTACATTTAAATAATACAATTACATATATATCGTTTACACTCTTTCTGATATTTTAATTAAATAAAAAAACATAATTTAAATCGTGCAAAAATGGATTAGTAATACAAAAATATATCAATTTTCTTTTTTTGTCTTATCTGCACCAAATGGTGCATAGTGTGCTGCATCGTGTATAAGCAGTGTTATCTTGATCATTTATTATATGAATGAAAGGTAAATAGTCCTGTGCTTCAGGTACCAGTCAAATATTAGAGTGAAAAGTCACATTATTTTGACCCCACTCCAGCACAGTAGTCAAACGCACTGACCATTAAGACAGCCAAACAAGTATATGTACCAATAGAATAAGCTTATTAGCAAAATAATTTATTTGAGTTGTACATATTACAAAAATGTATAAACTAAGTAATGTTTTGAATGTTTAAGATTTTGTTGATAAGAGTAGTGACTGGTTAAAAATGTATAGTTTTTAGATGTGTTTTTGTGCTATGCATTCCTAGGTGTATAAATCAAAATGGGTGGACATTGCTAATACATCGCTGCTAATGAGAAATCGCATGTGCAACAATCATGTATGTGCATAGTATTGAAAATGGATTTCAGTAAATGTATTTATGTAATAAAATAGAGCATCGAACTGGACAGGGAGGAGATTATTATATATTACGCAACGCATAGTGTATAATTTTTCAGTCTTCTGAAGAAAATGTCAAAAATTGTATATACAGTCCTCAAAGCTGAGTGTGTATTGATCCGCTCAATTAATTTAATTCTTTTTGCATTCATTGATTCAGCGGTCACTGTGTGGTAATATCTATACATTTTTTATTTAAATCTGGCTTGGTAAATACCACTATTTCTTAAAATCTATTACGACTCGTGTTTCGATGCATTCTGCATCATTTTCAAACACCGTATGGTATTTGAACCATACGGTGTTAGAAAATGATGCGGAAAATGTATAGTGAGTCAGTAAAAGAACCTTTATTGGCATTGAGGCTTTAGTACATTTAATATATTATATAAGGTCTTTGTCAGGGACAAACTGTTTTTGGTAAAATATGTTTTACTGTGGTCCAATTAAAAATTGTCATAAAAATTGCATATTCCACTATGCGAATAATGAATGTCCGGATAACAGAGGTTCTACTGTACCTTGCTGACAAGGCACATGACGCTGGCTTCTACATTCAGCTGCGTGAGGTCCCAAGGCTCCGGCTCATCGTTGGGCTGGTAGTAGTTGGCCGAAGGAGAGCTGGACATAGCGTGCATGTCTAAGAACTGTTTGGCAATGGTGTCATTATTACATCCATTCACTCCCGATGAAGACTCATCAGAGAATGAAGCACTCTAGAAACATGTAACAATTAAGTTGAAATCTGCAAAAATGTTATTATTTTCTATGGCAAGAAACAACACCTGTATGTCTGAGCCAAAAAGTGCTTAATTAAACCTCCCTTCCCTGTGTTGGGTATCTACTACACATTGCTTCTAACAACCATCAATATCTCTATAAATACAAGGTTAAGATTTCAGGTAGTATATTTACGCATTCCTCAATAGTGTATTTACGCATTGATTTAAAAAATAATGTTAATAATAATCTGAATTTTATGAAAATCGAAAACAAATTAGGTAATAAACAGCGCTGTTAGTGCCTCGACCTTGGATATCGACGATACGTGAAGACTGTGCGGGAAGCACGACACTATATTCGCATCTCACTCTTGCATACTTCACTGTGGAAGTGCGAGGAGTGCGGTCACTACCAATAGTAGCGGCAGGCAGCAGTAAGCTCTTAGGCTTGCAACCAGAGCGGGTCTATACCCGTTCCGTGAGCGTTGCCAAACGGTTTTTTAATGTTTTCAGCAAATTAATCTCAATTATTATAATTATTTACTACAATTACAATTAATTGAGGGGATGAGCTATGTATGTTCTTATTTTTCCCATTTAAAATTGCTAATGCTTTATTGTGTACTGACTATCCAACACCGAAATGTCATTTTTATTTTAGCACCATAAGGAAAAATTTATAAAAATGTGTAAAATATTGTTAGTATTCTAAGTTTGACTGATCTAAATATAATACCTGTGGTAAAAATCAATTTTGAAATATGAAATAATGACATTTTGTCTTGGACATCCAGATATGATGTTTTAAAGTTTTTGAGATATTCTTACTTCTGTCTCTTTGTGATCGTCGCTTGTGATTTTACCATCACCATTTTCAGTCGAATCAACGGCTGATCGTGGAGGAAGAGGACACTCCACACTGCTCGGCATGTTTCTACAATCCAGAGAATAAAACTCTTTGGACTCCTTGCGAGTATCGAATGACTGCCCGATATTGAGGGAAGAAAAAGGATTCTCATCACATTTTAAATTATGGCTGCTTTCAGATTTTGCCACGCACTCTAAAGTTTCATCGACGTAATTGAAACTTCTAAACTCTCCGAGCCTTAACCTTTCGTCGGAGTCATCCACAAAATACTGCGGATGAAAGTTAAGTTCACCATTGCTAGATTTAGCATCTTGAGCTTTCAAGGCGGGCTCATTTTTGGTGTTATCACAAGGCCTATTCCCTTTGGTTTCTGTCAGTTGTCGGGGATTGAAGACAGAGGGAAAGTTGTTTGGTACACTGGAAGACGTCTGAGTTGGATTTGGCCACTGGTTTTGGGGCGTGGATGGCGTTGCAAAATCTTCAATTTCAGGACTTTTCAAGTCTAGCAAGCTCAACTGTTGCGTTAGCTGCTTGAATGGTGACAAAACCTAGAAGAAAAATATATGCTAATCAATCTTCTTCCTGCATATTCATCTCAGAATAAAGGCATTATAAGAAAACCTCAAAAGGTTATTATAAAATATGGCACCTTACGAGGGCCCTGAATAACTATCTACTTGGCTTTGAGAACATATGTCTATGGTAAACCATGGTAAACAGGAAGTTAATTTTATATGCTTTACATAGTAAGCAGATATGGACAAAGAACTAAAACTCCTCTAGTAAAAAAAATGAAAATAGTAAAAAAAAAAATTTTGTTGATAGTTCTAATCCAGCATAAGTACTATAACTTCTTCTAACCCTTATACGCACCCAATGGTGCACAGGGCACTGCATCGTATTGACAAAGTGTTATCTCGATCATTACTTACATGAAGGCAAGGTGATCACTCCTGGGCAATATTAAATAAATTTTAGAGTGTAAAAATCACTAATAATTATTTACAACCCCCCCTGGGAATCGAACCCGGGACCTCCAGCACGGTAGCTAAACACGCTAACCATTACACCACGGTGGCGGACATAACTACTACTATGAGACATAACTAGATAGAAATCATTCAAATGACACATTACCTGCGGCCTAGGAATTTTTTTATCCGAGGTAGTAGGGGACGGGGGCTCAGCCGGCGGGTTGGCGATCTTGTGCTGCTCGATGAAGGCGAGCGCATCCTCCACCTGCCCTGGATCCCACAGTGACAGCAGAGCACGCGTCCGCGCCACCATCTGCTCCGCCAGAGGCATCATGCCCGCCGCTGTGCGGCACGACGCCAACCGGAGCAGCCCGCGCATCGCTCGCACCACCTGCCAAGATCAGTGATATGTTATCAATAATGTACGTTTCACATTTAACAGTATGCATTTAAGGGTTAACCCTTAAATGCATACCGTTGCAATTCTGCAATTTTACATCATTTTTTCATTAATTGATTCGGCAGTCACAATGTGGTAAAATCTATCCATTTTTAATTAATGCTTTACTTATAAAATACCACTATTTCTTAAAATCTACTGTGACACGTGTTTTCATGCATTCCGCAACATTTTCAAACACCGTGTTTGAAAATGATGCGGAATGAATCAAAACACGTGTCACAGTAGATTTTAAGAAATAGTGGTATTTACTAAGCAAAACATAAATAAAAATTTTCACATCAGTTGAAAAATCCATTATATATATATTTATATATTTTTTTCATTTCACTAATAGATGTCACTAGTGAAATTCTAGTGATTCAAGAACAATGTTTCGAAAATTGGATCATATATATAGAGTAGTGTGGTTGTCAATGATTTCTTCTAGCGAGTGTTTTTGCCTAGAATTTTCACTCACGAATTACATGAAATTATAGTAACTTTAAACGTAAAGAGTAAATCCACTCACAAGTAGGCATAGCCTATGAAACTTAAAAAGTTGAAGCCTGAGTAGGGTCATGATAAGCTGTGTTGCATAAGCCGTAGCTAGATTTCAAAGTCACTTGGACGTTAGGTAATTCAAAAAAAATTATTCTTGCAAAAAAAATTATATAATGATATAAATTTGATATTCTATGGAAAGCTCTAGTCTTAAGTAGGGTAATTTCATTAATGGATTCAGCAATCACTTTGTGGTAAAATCTATTCATTTTTAATTTAAGTTTTTACTTAGTAAATACCACTTTTTTTTTAAATGTATTTCGATGCATTCCGCATTATTTTGAAACATCATACGGTGTTTGAAAATGATATGGAATGCATCGAAACATGTGTCACATTTTGAAACATCATACGGTGTTTGAAAATAATGTGGAATACATCGAAACACGTGTCACATAATGAAACATCATACGGTGTTTGAAAATGATGTGGAATGCATCGAAACACATGTCACAGTAGATTTTACAATACGGTATTTACTAAGTAAAACTTATATTATTAAGTAGCATAGACTGCGGCAATTTTGTATGTCAGTTTCAATCAGTCCAGTGATATTTGATAATAATATTTACCTCTCCTCGAAGTTGTTTGATCGCTTGCACCGCCTCGCTTGCCTGCACCACCCGAGTGTCTTCTGCGCTCGGTGCCACAGTTTTCATTTGTTGCACCAAACTGAAAGTGGTAATCAAAATACATGCATACATATAAAACTCAGTTTTGGAATAAGACTTGGTTATTTGCTGTAATAACTGTCGGGAGGTTTTTTCATCAACCCCACCCTAATTATACTCGGACAGTCCCTCAGTATACTAATCACAAGCAGGCGCCATGGCGTAGTTGGGTAGACGCTTGACTGCAAAACTGGCGTCGTGGGTTTGATTCCCGCCAGTTGCAAAATGAATTCAAGATTTATTTTCAATTGGTCTGGGTGTTTGTGATGTTTGTGATGATTCTCTTGTGCTCTACCAAAAGTAAGCAAATAAAAAGCTTATAAGCGTCTGCCGCTCTCTACCAACAGTACGGCAAAGGACGTTTTTAAGTGTTTCCCGAAAACAATGTGTTATTAAAAGTTGTCATCTAGTAAATAAAAAGTAGAATAAAAGATTGCGCTTACCGAAATAAGCCTCCGGATCGTCCAAACTTCTGACAAGGCGCCGAGAAAGAACCGACAGTTATGAGATCGTAAAACCCTGACTTGCTCAGGGTGTCATTATGGACCCACATTCTCTGTATGTGAAGATTCACCGGTGCAAACTCGAGGTAGGGGTCGTCTGAAATTCATACTCATTTATTAATAAAACTGACTAAAATATACCAATTGCATTCTTGATGTAACAGCATATAACGCTTAGCAAAACAAATGCATCAGCTACAGACTTCCATATTTTTATATACAGATATATTTACAACGGAGATGGAGATGTGGATCTATAGAAGAATGCTCGGGATATCCTGGAGAGACCACATCTCCAACGATGAGGTACTACGATTAATCAAAGAAAGGAAGCACCTACTGGCGACTATCTCCAAGAGACGCGCCAAACGGATTGCCCACGTACTAAGACAAGAGGGTTTCCTGCACAAAATAATAGAGGGGACGATCGAGGGAATAAACGCCAGAGGACACCCACGCCGCGAATAGCTAAGTGACTTTATACGCAGACATGGGCTGCTCGACATATGAGGAGCTGAAGAGGGTTTCGGGAAATAGACGAGAATGGCGAAGGAGATGTTATTTGTTGCTGCAGACCAATCCGCAGGATTGAGACCAGAGAGAGATATTTACAAATCTTGGACTGGTAACCACAGTGGGGTAAAATCCGATATATTTTTTAATTCTCTTCAACCACAACTACTACTACTACCATCATGCCGCAGGGGTAGGCAGAGAGGATGGAACGTTAAACTCTTCTGTCCTGGCATACTTTCCTCGCTTCCTTCACATCCATACATCTAGTCATACATGCACTCGGATTACGCAGACTTTTGACACCATCAGATTTTAGGTTCAGATTAATCTGAACGTGATGTCTTTCTTGGCCATCCTCTTTCTGTTCTCCCACTCACATTCGCCACATATACTTTATTAGTCGTTCTCTCGACACCTGTTCGCTCCACATGTCCATACCACCTTAACCCTTTATAGTTTTGTGGCAAATATTCATGCAACTTTCAATAAAGCTCAATATTAGTACAAATTTCTATCTAAAATGATCTCTATGAAAAAAAATAGTCCCATCCTATAAAAGGTTAAAGAACTCTTCCTAATATTTTCAACTATCCCTAGTTCTTCATCTTTTTAATTATTCTCTTAAACCATTTAGAAGATATTGATTATTTCACCTCTACGAGAGCTCTGCTTGAAGGAGTTGAGTGTGGTAGAGTAGGTCTGCAAATTTTGGCGGGCGTGACTGTAGTACTTGAGCAGCGACAGGTGCGAGTCAAGGAGCTCGGCTTGCCGTGCACGCCACGGGCCGCCCAGCTCCCCGAGGCAGAGCACCTCCTGCAGCAGCTCCTTTTCCCGCTGAATCCACAGGCTCCTGGAGACAAGGAGGAGGGATTAGTACTGGCAAAAAATGTCAACCCTAAAATCCCTGTTTGAATAATTCGTTATTTAAAGCCTGAATAAAATACTTGCTATAAAACTTAAAGTAGAATTTACTTTTAAAACCATATGTATATGACATTTCAAACTACTGAGTGTATTTTTCCAGTTTATAGAACATTGAAAACTTTATAATATGCATCATTAAGTCAAAATTGCATATTTTCGAGTTAACGTTTTTGCCAGTACACCCACGATATAAGTTATGTTCAGATTTCCATCTTCCTTCAAAAAAACGATAGATGTTTCATCTCAAGTTGAGACACCGATAACATCGCTATTTGTATTATTCTCAATATTTTTAATATTTAAGGCATTTACTTTGTGATTAGTCATTTTTACTTTTATATCTATTTTTACAAAAATGTTAGGATGATGCCCTATTAATGCGATGCGCTGCATTGCGTTGTCCTTAAATTCGAGAATCTGGAGCTTTTGAGCTCCGGATTCTGATCACCTTGCAATCACATGATTAATTATCAAATTAACACCGCGTCGACTCTATGCGGTGGACGCTGCGACGACGCAACGTAGCGCATCACACTAATGCGGCCTCACCCTTAGTAATATTAGTATATAACCACTCGACAAGATTTTTATGGCTACCGGTTTCGAGACGTACTCGTCTTTTCGTCAGGACAATCAAATATGTGTATTTATCTATAAAGTTACTTACAGCAACTGTTGGGGCAGCGTGAAGCAAAGCTTGGATTCGGCCATGATCTCGTGGACTGTGATATCGCCCCCTAATCCAGAGTGAAACCGGTACGTGACTTGGTAGGGGTTGGCACATATGTGTTTCATGATGGACCCATGAGAGGGGAGTTTCAGCTTGACCCCCAAGCGCGGGGGGAGCGACTGTGAGCGGCGGTGTGAGAAGGGTCGTTGGGCCAGGACGGCGGAAGCTTTCCCCCCGTTTAGCTCGGAAGCGTGCTGGGGGCTCGCGGCGTGGTTGCTCGGTTCCAGACTCCAGCCATTCAGTGTTAGGAATCCTATGGTGCTGCCTTCTCTACTTGTGAGCGGTATTCGCAGACGTTGGGTGTCCTAAAAGAGAAGTGCAGTTAAAAAAAATTGCTCTCGTGATTCAAACTAATATTTAGTATATATTTTTGTTCAAATGAGTTTTTTTATCATTCTTTGAGAAAATATAAAAATAAAATAAAACGCAAATGCGTTGTGTGTGTGTCACAAAAATAAATAAAACACAAATTTTGTTTTCAACCATTTTTGTTTATTTATCCCATAGTATCTACCCATCCATGAAGAAGGCAAGGTATTTATCAAAACCGGCTGGAAAAATACTACCAACAAATAAATTGGTTAAAAACAAAGTTTATGATTTGTTTTTTTTTTTTTATTCTGATTACTTCTCAATTTAATAAAAAAATTATTGCAATTTTGAAATGGGTAAATTAAGAAAAAACGCATACTCCTTTTCTCTCATGACTATTTACATATTTGAGTGACATGATAGCGAGATAGTTTGATGTAAATGTATATTTGTAACATTACCTGAATGGTGCTCAAAAGGATGATGGCAGATCCCATTGGAACGGCCGTATTGGAGACTTTCTCACGCATGTCGTATACTGTCACTCTGACCTTCGTATTCCCGTCCAAGCCATCGCTTCCCCGGAAGCTCACAGTGCTGAAAAAACTTGGATTGCTGCTTTTCTGGAAAATAAAACAGAACATGAATTAAAAGAGAGCGTACAAATACATATACACAACAGCGTTGGAAAAGGAAAAGGTTTGAAGTCATACTGTAAAACTTCATGTTCAATTACGATGAAACAGTTCATTACTACAGAAAATGTATGGTACAAAATACTTTATCATTTTTTTATAAAATAAAGTTCGTTTTTTGAGCAATCCATCCTTTGAAGGATGATTTGTGTAATTAAATTTACTACAGAATGCATCACAAATTTATATCATTCACACTTAGAAATTTCCTGATGTGAAGTACTATTGATGGCGAGAGAGAGATGCAAAATTTTTGGAAAATATACTGTATAATGGAAATGAAATATTAATGTAGAGGTTATACGTCCAGATGGAGAAAATGAGATTATATATTCCGCACGTAAGTGCCAAATGACTTACTAATCAAAAATATTGTTGTTTGCAAACTTTTCTAGACACTGAGGAAGTACTGTAAAGTTATATACCTGCATGTATATGCATTCTATATAGGCACAAAAGTGTTCCCTACCCTGGATTACTCGCGTTCCATATAGAAACAAGACCAGTGCCTACTATAGCTTATCCTTAACCAAACCCACTGAATACCCTGATTAAAACTCTGTGCACGCCACTGTATACATGCATGCTGTTTTTCTGAACTATTATGCCATGTGTCGTGAGAATATCCAGCCTACGTTTCAGACCATCATCAGAGCTCATGGATTCTGCAATGCAATCCGAAACATGAGTAACAAGCTCTTACAACACACGGTATAACAACCCAAACCAACTCTATCAGCATCTGAATGGCTGCGAACAACTATGAATATTAATTATTCACACATTTAAATATTTATAGGTATGTTAACAAAAAGTAAGCAGTAAAATAGTGGCTCTTACTTCGATTACTTCCGTCGACGAATACTGTATCCAAAAATCGTTTGAAGTCTTAATATGAATCACGAGAAGAGGAGATGGTGGTTGCCCGTGGGCATCACACAGAAGATTGTCACATGACAGCGACAACTCACACAGTGGTACTTCATTTATATCTGGGAAAACAATTACCTCGTATTAAAAACGCACACAAGTGGTACAATTTAAAACATACTGAACTAAAAGTTGAAATGACAAAGCAGTACAAGTTGGATTGAGCTTTATTAAATTTAATAATTAGGGCCAAAATAATAGTCACCCATGGTTAGTCCTTTCTGCAACCTCCACATGTGAATATCTATATCAGGATCAGTGCCTCTTTTCTTCTCTAAACGATCCTGCAATGCAAAGCAAATCATTGATTTTTTCTAGATAAAAAGTATGAATATTCATTAATACCAACATATATAGATGTTTGAATGATAACACAGACTATTTATTATTTGCAGCCATACGCAGTCAAAGCAAATTGTTGCCATTCGTCAATAGTTTTTCTAACAAAAATTATTTTTAAAAAAATATTCATCAAACCCTTATCTGCACACAAATGGCGCATCGTATTAACGCAGTTTTGTCTTGATCGTTATATATATATGAAGGCAAGGTGACCACTCCTGCACTTCAAGGACCAGTCCAGGGTAATATAAAATAAAAATTAGAGTGTAATATTCATTTTCCCCCCCCCTGGGAATCGAACCCGAGACCTCCAGCACGATAATTAAACACGTTAACTATTACACTACGGAGGCACCAGTATAAAATATTGTATTCATTAAGAAGTTTCTATAAAGAATTACATACCATATATTTTTAAATAATTCATATATTGTTATCAATATTGGCGGCTATGCCCCCATTCCAAAATATGAGAATTGTTGGAAAATTTCCACAATATGATAAACATCCTAAGCACAATTAAGATTCCAACGATTATTTTTAGAAAACAGGTAAGAAAGTAGCTGAAGGATTCTTTATTGAGTGCATTTAGTGTTATAGTTTCAACGTTCTGCATATCATATTGGTCAGTTGATGATAAACGACACACATAATCAACATTATCAGCTGGTTATTGTTATCAACACTAGCAGGCCCCAAAGTAATTAGGCAGATTCCACAGCACTTCTTAGCTATAGGGAATGCTCTCGCACTTATGACACACTGTCTGACGCATTCATATTTAAGAACCACTGTTCCATCACTCTCATCTAAAATGTTTCTTTCTTACAGGCACATATGTTTCAAGGCGTTAATAAATTAATGAACATTTACCTGCAGCGCAAGCATCTGTGATCGCATGCACTCATAGGTAGCAAGTTGTATGGCTTGGAGCCACCCGATGCGGTCTGCCTCTGTCAGTGCAGCCATCTGTTGACAAACGCCACCATCCCAAACTGAAATCAAAATTTCAAATAAATAAAATTCATTAGTAAAAGTTAGTTGTAATATCTCTATGAGGAATAAATGCAAACCACAAATTGCCTCAAGGCTCTTCCTTTGATTGTTAGGCCCTGTGCTTTCTCCCAAGTCAGACTCACGTCTGCTGACAAATTGTCAATAATGGACATCCTAGGTGGTGGTGCCATGTTATATAGCCAAGCTTAATTAAAGCTCTCAGGAGGCACGCAAATGTTGTATGCAATTCATGGTTTAGCCCATCGAATCGTCTTTCTTTGGTAACAATTGTGATAAAGGGTTGCTGTGTTACTAACCGACCTTACGACTGCCCTGACAACATCATACTAAGAGAATTTTCAAAATTGTCAAACTAGTCGGTAAAAACTAAGAGAGGCCGAATTTTACTATTGATTAAAAAATAGCTATAAAATATGTAAAATATAAAAAACAGAGTATTAAGTAAGTCATGGACCTTCGTTTTAGCATTTTCACAAAACTATGCATTTCCAAAATCGCACAACTGTTTGCATTTGATGTTGTCAGATGACACAAATTAAATTAGAAAATTTACTATAAAGCATGCGTTATCATGTTTTGTCTAAATTAGCCCAAAGGATATTTTTCTTGGTCATATCTACTATGTGGAGAATATAGAATCCACTATCTGGCTTCAGATTCTTCTGTCGGCTGCCAGTTCCTTTGTATTCATAGTAATTCAGGTCCGCCTCCCATAGGTCAGAGAAATGTCGACATATGAACTCTCAGCAGTGTTAATTCCGGCTATAGGAAACCCGATGCCTCGTGAAAGCGGTGGGTTCAGTTTAAGTTCTAGAGAGACATGCAAATTACATGGTCATTACAACCAAATTGCCCATTCTCTGCATAAAATAGTTTAATATGAAGGCTCACCGATCTGAAAGGGCCAGTGTCCGGATCGATCTTCAGGTGCCGTCCGCACGGAGCAGTGTTCCAGGACAATGACCCCCGAAGGCTCGGCCCACTGCTCAGCCGCACGCAGATAGAACAGCAAGTTGCCCCGCAGCCGGCACCAACGCTCCAAGCTGACTGCTCCACCAAACATCAACAATCAATACCGAGCGAGTGCAAAGATCTGACTGTTCCGTGAGTGACCAAACATTGCAAATCAATACCATATAAGTGCAGTGACCCGAGTGCTCTGATAGTGACCAAACATCGGGATAGTATGCACAAAAGGTTGCTGTCTACGGTCCAAGCGACTCGGGAGGACCTACCGCGGAAAACAAGCAGAGAGTGTGGACCGAAAACAGACAGCAATCTTGCGCACAATTTTTCGTCCAACTCAGTTCTGAATCATTGCAGAACGCTCCACAAACAACCAAATATTACACGGAACACATATAATAAACCTGGCTTCTCAAGAACCGATCTAAAAATATCATGAATCAATATGGATAGAGTACAAGATGACGTCAACGAAAATTATACAGCACCTATTGCAATGTACACAATGGAACCCCGCTGAATACAGTATTCGGCTGCAAATTTCAAAATCAACACAAAAATATTTAACTATAATAATATAAATTCTAACTCGAGATACAGTGATTTGAACTTTTTACAAAAACATAAATCTTAATTTGATTTTCAATGTCAGAATTATTATTTTATTTTTTGAATTGGTACTTGATTTATGAATTTACATTTTAACATTTTAATCATGATTTTTATGACTCAATAATTAAATTCCGAAATTTTAATATCCACTGTAATCCTACCAAACAGTTAGGTTATTATACTTTATCAAAACATATTTAAAAGCGGAGATGAAAATATATTTGTTTGCTAATTTATAAGATCAACATCCGGGTTGTTAATGTGTTTATAAATATCTAACTGTTCAAACATATGTAATCTATGACTCTTGCAGGTATCTGGGCGCGTTACTTGTATCTATCTTATGTTTGCTTTTGATTTTAAATTAGCAAATTGTTAAACCTATTTTAATTTTTTTTAGGATCTGTGTGTTCACCATATCAGACATGAAAAGATCAACCTGTTTGTCCAATGTACATGCGGAGTTTACATGTCTGTGTTATATCAATAAGAACACAGTAAGTATACTATTGTAGTTTATTCAGCAGTACAAACATTGAAGATAACAAATAAGGTCGAAAGGTTATCAGGGATAAAAAACAATACAAAGTTAAATTGCGAAAACACCAGTGATTTATAAGCGTGCGCTGAAAAGCTTGTTTACTTTGTCAAGTCCATTCCACCGTATTTGATATTACATCAATAGTTTTTCTTCCACCAATAGTTGTTCCGTTTACCAAAACAGCGACATATGAACATATGCGGTGTAAGAATCAAAACCTTGTTTTCTCTAAACCCGCAACCTAGTCAACCACATTGGACATTGGACGTGTTATGATCATTTTGTGCTCCGTAGTATGAAAATACCACACTTACATTTATTATCTGGTAAGCAACACATTAATAAGACCTTCACAATTATTATCTAGTGAGCAATATATTAGTAGACCTTCGATAGCACGACAAGCATTGTATCAGTATTTTGCAATTATTAGCAATATTTAGAATTATCGTGTGTTAGTTGCTAATCAGTACACCAGACCCCGCCAAAAATAACCGAGCAAAAACAAAGTAAACAAAAACAAAAAAAGGTTTTTTTTGTCATTTGTAAAAATATTTATTTATTTTATTCGGTTACACTAAACAATTGTTTAGTAATGGAACCACAACCAAATATTGTATGGCAAAACATAGCCGGCCGAATTGCGAATAAGGCATCAATTGAAGTTATATAATGACATTGACATAATATGAGACAGCAAAGTTTTAACAATGAGTGGTTAACTATTTACGGTTGCTTCCCGTTAAATGCTTGGATCAAGAATAACATGTCATTATGTAACAAAATAAAAGTTTTTTGAAAGATTCACCAATCAAATTGGAGTTATTTTTAGGTCCTTTAATGGCTCTAAAATGTTTTCTTATAAATCTGCTCTTCAACAAATAAGCTATATAAATCTGTCCTGTGACTGTTGCTTGACACATTTAAATATTATATTTTAACTGAAAATTTGGATATTTAAAAAAAGTAATCAATAAGTAAATCTTTATTGTTTTTCCATTACTAATTACACCATTCAAACTCTGGCATTTCATGTACCTTTCAAATTGAAAACATATTATTACTTAGAGGTTTGGGTTAGGTTCGCACGATAATGTGTTGTTTTCCCCGGATATATTGTACTTTTGTAAACGGTACTCTATTTTTACGACTATACAATGTATTGCTGTTTTTTTACAGTGTTGTCTATTTTTCAAACAGCTAAATCAATTACTGGGTGAACAAGGTTCAAAGCAAGTATGTGAAAAATACATATATTTTATTATTGTGTGAACCTACCCTTAGTGTAAAACTCACAATTGAAAACAAACTGACTCCAACCTTCATTTACTTGCGCAATGTCAACAATACACCTTTAAAGTTAAAGTTTTGCGGAGACCAAACTACCAGTCGGAATCAATCAGCAATACACAACACACACGTACTGACACTTTGACACCGAGTGGCTAATTTGGCAGCAGCGGGTCAACATAGCATACGACCGCACAAATAAATGAAGGCAAAATAATAAATGAATTAGAGTGGTTGTTAGTGAGGTGTTAGTTGAGTTGTAAGTGCTTAGCATTGTTTGTTGGGTTTAAGCAAAGGTAAAGTACAGATTAGTAAGAGTAGATTGAACCCAATTTGGTTCCTGTTTGTGGTACCTTTATCTGAAACACCTACACAGCTGAAACTCTTCAATTTCTCACGTTTCCCATCCTTCTGCGATTTGGCATGCTCAGATTTAGTGCCTGTACAATGCACAAAACACTCCTAGTTATCTCGGGCTGCTACATAGTGTACATACATAGTCCAGTTGCTATGTGGTAGGTATCGACCCTTCCTTACCCAGCAGAACATCATATTAGTTATAAGTGCTTGTATAAGTTTAAAAATTTGTATTTTTAATAACTTGTTTTGGGAAGTGAACAATAATTATTGTTCATTCTTGATTATAATAAAATATATTCACCCCAATTTTTTTTATACAATGTTTCAAATTAGTTTATATGATATTTTACCGAGAAAGGGTCCATTGCGACTGCATTTCAAAATGATGCAATGAGAAAATCAAGTCAGGTTTTTAGGACATAAAATTAAATATTTTGTATATATAAAGCATTTATTACTTACAATAATAATGGGTCATTCCATAAGTAATTTTTCAAAATTTAGGTAAATAAAACTGTTTTTTAATTAAAAATATATTCTCTTCCACTTTCTACAATGCTCTTCCATTTATCTGGACGACTTTTAATGCCTCCTATCTGTAATTCACTTGTCTAAGACGGAAAATACTGATTTAACCTCGTTTGTGGAATCCATAATTTTTCTGTTCAAATAAATTTGAAGACAAGTAACTTTATATTCAAACTGCTCCAGCTTTTATACCGTCATCACCAATGTATGCGGCAGAGCATTATCCTGATGGAAAAAACACTTTTCGTCTTGAAACCACAGATGATAGTTTTTTTACTAACTTGGACTTTAACCGCTCACATTGCTTGCAGTGGTCCTCCTTCTTTATCATTTGGTTCGGGTTTAAAAGCTTGGAGTGGCTAAGCCTTTCATATTCCACCAAACGGATGACAACACTTTATATAGGTGAAGATCTTAGCCTAGGGTTCCGGTGATTCTCCTTTCCCTACCCGCTCCCTTCAGCGCTTGACATTTTTATAGGGACCCATTTTTCATCTTCAATCACTATTCGATCCAAAGAAGGCTTATTTCAAGAGCACACATTCACTCTCTGTGCACAATTAGACTCCGAAAGATTGTGAGGAACTCACTGATTTAATTTGCTGGCCTTTCTGATGGCATCGAGGTGTCGCTGAATGAATTAATGACCAAATCCAAGCTCTCTGCCAGTTCTTTAACAGTTGGGGTTTTATTCCGCAAGACATCCTCTTCGAGCTCAAAGGACCTCCCAGGACAAGGCTCGTCTTTTGTAGTTTCCAAAGCTAAATTTCTGGAACCACCGTTGACATGGGCTTATGGTTATTGTCCGGCTTCCATATACCGCATTGATATTCATCACAGTTTTCGTTGCGTTGTTGCCTTTTTTGAACCCCTAAAGCATAACATACCAATATGCTCCTTTGTCACATTCATTATAACTTTGCAAAAATAAGCATTTTAATCAAACTGCACTCATCAAAACTTGCACTAAGCATGAGAACAGTCTAAAACTACTACCTGCTTTTATAAAAAGTTGATGCAGGTAATTTTTTTCCCACTCCTTTGACTATATTTATGCTATTGAACAAAACGGCATGATGGGATCCAACGGATGGGATCATCCGAGACTTTCTATATACAATACATTCAATATGGGCTAAACAACTGACTTGGTTGTCTTATTACACCGTTTTTATATTAAGTAGGAAATAAAAATAACACACAATTTAAATTTAAAAATAAGAGATGTATTCCCATATTTTTTTACAATTGTAAAAAATCAAAGCTATGACATAAAATAAAACAAAAATCACATTAAAAAAAACTCATAATTGGAAATGTTTTAAATTTCACAATACTTATACAGTCGAACTCGGTTATAACGAGGATGAAGGGACCGACTGAATTTGCTTGTTATAACCATTACTCGTTATATCCGGGAATAGGTATTTTTTTTAAACATACCTATCACATAAAGTTTGCTATCTGGAATGGTCACATAACATAATATGTCGCAAATAAAACAAAATTCATACAATTCACCCATTACACACTTGTCATATTTTTCTGTTAATCCAGTTTTCCTTTTAAAATTGGAAAATCCTGTGCTGCTACAAGTACACAACCATTTTAGCAGTTTCATCAAAATTCCTATGATCAGAGTCCGTGATGTCCTTTTTTAATGTGGATAAAAATTCAATATTGACACTGAGAATGAAACTTTTTATTCACTTCAACGTTTTTCGCGCCATGTTCTATTTCACGAATAATTTCCACCTTTTCACGAATTGAGAGACACTTTTTACTATTAGTAGATATGTTGATAATTCAAGGGTTTGTTTTTAACTGACCCGCTCTAGAATTGATCTGACATTCCCCACCTCGCCTCATAATATTTAATATGCAATGACCATAGTAACCATAGAACATGGAAACTATCGTAAAAATCCCCGAAACAAGCATGACGTTCAAACACTATAAAATATGTAATTTATAGTAATAAAGCAGGTCCTTACAGATATGACAAAACTTGCAATTTGCAACATGCAATTCAAACCCATATGCGTGAGACCTTTTTTATTATAGGTGACAACAACAATTTAGTACTTAGAGTCATATACGTAATCCGATCCCGGCAGCATCGGTCTAATTGCCTGGGCGGATTTTATTGCTTGAGGGTCGAAAATGTTTTAAAAAATTCAAATATTTACATCATTTTAAAAAAATTATCTCATTTTGCTCGCTTTAGCCGAGAAGTTGCTCGTTATAACCGTGAATAAATGAATGGAGAAAATCCGAAACTAAAATATCAACAAATGTTTCCTTGTTATATCCGAGATCTCGCTATAACCGTGCTCGTAATAACCGAGTTCGACTGTATTTAGATTGAAATAACACCAACTTGATAATTTTTGGAGACTTTATTTTTATTTAAGTCAATTCAACAACTCACACCATTCTGGGCCCTCATCTTATTATATTAACAGAATTGAACTTCTCACAAGTAAAATTAAACACTGCTAAAAAAATACACTGTATTATGGGACACTCTTTACAAAACACTTGGCATGGTGATAATATAAAAATTGAATATGCAGAATATTGAAGTGCTTCGCTCTCTGCACAAACATTACAAAGGACCTTGCTTACACCTAGTAAGTTAATGTGGAAATGAAGTCATCGAGTAGTTTGTTAATAAATTGTGACCACAATACCACAAATATATATAACATTGAAAAATCCATCCACCAATGGGAGATTACACGTCAAAACTTTGTAAAAAAAATTATTATTATAATAACGAGTGTTGATTAAATTCTTTCAATCTGATTTTAAAAGAATTGAGATTTAATTTTCTTACAAACGGATTTAATAATTTAGAAAAAAAATAATTATGATTTACAGCACATGGGGGAGAATACATACATATTATTCCCTACATTATTTTTGACATCTCAACATAATGAAGAAGAATATGAGCATTTATAGGGCTTACGACCATCATAGGCTGGTTTAAGTGAACACTTTACACAAATGTAACATTCACCAATTCTACCCATGATTGACAACCACACTACTCAAATTCTTGAAAGTTCTAGATACATTGATCAAACTCGTAACACAGCACGCGCGAGTTCACTAGATACATTCGTGGTGGGATGTGGAAAGCTTTTGTTAAGCAGAGACTTTTTCATTTGTATGTGAGGTAAGAATCCTGGATTATATTCACATATTATTCACAATTACTAATTGAAATGACTCATTATTTAACACAGTTTTTGGGAGAGGTGCATTTTGAAAATATAATAATAAAACCGCAGCAGTATACAGCGCCGATCTAGCACGCCGTCACTTACTGAAAGGGAAAATTATACGATCCTATTATCCCCTCCCTCGTAAGCTAAATTGACTGACGAAATTCATTACTGGCAAAATAAATCAGTGGAAGAAGTTATAACGTTTTATAATTGAAATACATACTTTGCAAGAAATAACAATTGGATTATAAATACAATACTTAACCCCGCATCACCAAACTCCTGTAAAAATTATGTAAATTAAAAATATAATGCGTACAGGCATAAAACATGAGCCTTTGCGAATTTGCCCGTATCTGATACAGGCACCAAAAAACGGCATTTGCAGTGGAGAAATAGCTGATAGAAATAGAATAGAAATAGAGATTACTGATTTTACCGTATGAGCTCTATGTGTATGGACTGTTGTCCAATGTCAGTATTATTTGGATGTTTGGAACATATCTTTATATCATATATTTGAAATAAAAAAAACTGGCCTTTTTCCAAATAAAATATTTATTAAAACTCATCAGTTAACGGGTTAAATTGTTTATTAACGGCCCTACTAATACATCCACTATATTATCGCCTGAACACAACAAGCCGTGTCCTGTACATCCAGGTACAAAAAAGTATACCCGCAACCACAGAAACGTTCGTGATATGTCAAATTGTTCCTGCTCGGCATACGTCATACAACACTTTTAGCATTTCGAGGTCAATATCACTGGCTACCTATTTTTGCAATGTTTGCAGAATATGTCATGATTATGTTGATTGATATATTACATTCAATACAAAATCAAATATTCAATAGCATGTCATAACAAACAACAAAAAAGTTCCGGCAACATCTTATGCTGAGAACCTCTGAGTTGCAAAGGGTCATAAATAAGTTTATTGTTTAAATAATTGTCTGGTACATAGTTAATAAGTATTGTTATCGAGAAATCTTTAAAAAAAAACAATGATTTTTCACCTACTATTTGGATAACCCAAAGGTAGGGTGGTTAAAACAGACTATATTCTCCCGACATTTCCCAATTCTACTCGAAGCAATCTAGTATACTTTCTTATTACTGTAATATTTTTCTCCAGTTTAAAAATATTTAGTTATAACTTTATGCAAAAATAAGTTTGGTGATGAAGCGTTTAGTACAATTTTATAATCCTTATTTCGGTGCATTCAAAATAAAACTTAATTGAATGCCCTATTTCATCATGAAGAGATGTAGAAACATTGAGCTGAATGAAGCGGGTAGCGCTTATTGTTTAAATTACCATATCAGCTTGACTATAAAGTGACCTATATTCTTAAATCTGCATTCAAATACTTCATTTATTGTTACACACTATGTTTAAGTTTAGAAAATGTTTTACCCTAACAATTTTTTTTTTAATTTTCACATTTAATGAGTGACCCCCTTTAATGTTTTAAATAAAATAAAAATTATCATTTAACAAAAAAATGATTTCTTCAATTGTGTTATGAAATATTTGTATTCTTATGGTGCACACAAATATATCAGTTTACACAAATTCAAGATGCGTGTGTTTTAAAGTAAGAATCAAATCATCGCATTGGGGATCGAACGGCAAACCTATGACCTCAGAAGAAGAAAAGATGACAATACCACAACCCCGCTCTTTTCAACATCATCAATTTGCCTTTGCCTAGTCTCAGTCCATCTGACAAAATTGATAATCTAATAAAAGGTTAATGCATCGTAGATAGGTTTAATATGTAAGTAGGTCAGCAGTATGTTTTATTTAAAACGAAAAATACTAGGATACGGGATGAGTTGTGATGGATACAGACAAACGAAACCACACACGTAATAAAATAATGATTTATTCATCTATTTCATCCAGATTTTATGGCATGTAGATTATATTTAAAACAATTGAAATATCTTGAGACGTGGAGGGAAGATTTACGTACTTGAATTACATTTTGAAAAAAATATTTTAATGCAAACAACTTACTTTCTGATCTCCTGAAGAAACCGTCCTGTCGTTCTCGCAGTACGAGAATCCCTTCGCGATCAAATTTATGCGATGGCTGAGATGCCAACGTTATCAACTCTTGCTTATTGAACCGCATTGTGATGAATTGCACTTGTACTCTTTTACATCGTAAAACAAAACCGCTTTTCAGTGAATCTCTCGCGAAGCAACAATATTACTGAATTTACATATAGCAGCATTCGTCAACAAATCACATAAATTATATTCGAAACTTGCGGAATCTAACCATAATTCAACCACTAGATGCGATAGCCGCACACATCGGGTGAACAATTATTATTTAATTGATAATATTACATGATTTGCCATGAAATACGCCGCGTAAGAAAGCCTAAACGTCTACATCACAAATTACACATTACTGAAGGCAGAAACGTCAAAAATAGCTTCGTACTCGCCAAGTCTGCATTCATTGACAACCTTTTTATTCTCATCTAGATGGCTCATACGAATCAGCAATTTTTTTAAATCCATAGATGTTTCGCGATAAAATTGGGTCTAAGCTGTCAAGTGGACGTTGACAATCGAAATTTGCCCTCGATTAGTTTCAAGTAAAATTACGTCCAAAAGTTTATTTTTTTATTTAAATCTTATCAGATCCCTATGTGAAGCATGTGGATTCCACAAAGTGTCTCTAAGCTTTTCTGTCGTCTGCCAACTCCTTTGCATCCTCCCGAGTCAGATCCACGTCCCGAAGTTCTGATGAGAGCTGCCGACGAATTTTCAGCAGTGGTCTTCCTGGGTGGCGAAAACCTGATGCTTGATTAAGGCTCTCGGAAGGCATGCGCTGTACATGGCCAAGCCAACTGAATCGCCTTTTCTTGATGACAGTTGTGACCAAGATTTGCTGCATCCTATGCCCTTATCTCTTTATTTCTCACAAAGTCAAACCACCGTACGCCTACAATTCTTTGCAGACACATATTATCAAAGCTAAGTACACGGCTGATCTGGCCCTGTAAGGTGCCATGTTTCACAGCCGTATAAGAGAATAGGAGCAATGCAGGCATTGTATAGGCGGCATTTGATCTTCACCGAGTATAGATCCGATCTCCTGACAGCCTTCATACTGTTAAATGTAGACCCTGCGAGTCCTAATCGCACTTCCAGTTCCTTTTGAAGGCTGCTATTTTCAATTATGTACACTCCTAAGTACTTGAAACTCTCGACCCTTTCGATGATGTGGTAACTCATCGTCAAGGGTTGCTGGGCATCTAGGCATGAACTATTGCACAACATATGGGTTTTTGCAACATTTATTTTGAGCCCTATGTGAGTAGAGTACCTATTCACCCTATCGACAATTAATTGAAGACCCTCAACGGAGTCATCAATTATAACAGTATCATCTGCATACTCTAGGTCGCAGTTTCCGGGAGGGGGAGATGGTTATACCTCGGTCAGATGGTAATGACTTTCGAAGAATGAATTACATGAGGATGATAAAGAGAAACGGCGCAGGACGCAGCCTTGTCTGACTCCGGTAGAGACACTAAGGTGAAGGAACTTAATTACCTTCACTTGTTTCGTGGGCACCCCATAAGCTTTCAGTACTTTCCAAAGTGTAGGCCTTTACTGACTATCGAACGCCTTCTCGTACTAAACACATCGCTAAAGAACTGTTAAATTCCTGGTTCTGCTGTAGAATGTGGCGAATATTATGGATTTGATCCGCGCACGACCTATCATGTAAAAACCCCACCTGGCCTTCTCTGAGCATAATGAGGGCTCGAATTCTCAACCTTAAGGTAAGCGACCGTAGGGCTGTATTTGTAGGGACACGATTTGAATTGAGAAACGGTTCCGAACGTTTGTGGCTGGGGTTAAAGGCTTTGTATTTTTCGCGGCTTACAATCCACATGGAAAATCCTCAAATTTTACAAATTAGTTGGTCTTTGCATTAGTATATAAACATTTTTTTGCCTTAAGTACGGTATTGTGACCTGAAGATCGGTGTCGAGCGACTTTACCAATGTAAGTTTTCTTTTTTTGACATACAAAAGAAAACAAATATTTTTCAAGAATTACAAAATAATATCGACCACTGCGTTGTTAACGGATTGTTTTCATTTGTATTTTTTATTTTTTATCTCGTTAAGTCAATGAACTTTGTAAACTTTTCTCGTAAATAGTAAACATACTCTATAATATTTTGTCCATCAATCATATATACATATGTATATACATATATAATATATACATATTTGATATATACATATATAATATATACATATATAATATATACATATGTATATATTATATATTTGTGTTAAAAAGCTTTGAATCACACCATTTCCTAGTTTAAATATTATTGATTTTATATTTGATTTAAATATTAGTTGCTATGAAAGAGTAGAGGTCAAAATAATTATAATTGATGTTTCACTCTTATATTTATTTAATATCACCCTGGACCGGTACAAAAAGTGCAGGACTGATCACCTTGCCTTCGTGCAAAGAAAGATCAAGTTAACACTGTGTCGATACGATGCTATGCCCTGTGCACCACTGGGTGCGGATAAAGGTTAGAAAAAGATAGAAAATAAGTAATTTGTATAGGCTTGGGCAGGGGTGGGCTGCCAATTTTTTAACAAGGGGCTAACGTGTAAGGGTTAGAAAAAGATAGAAAGGAAGCATTTTGTATAGGCTTGGGCAGGGGTGGGCTGCCAATTTTTTAACAAGGGGCTCGCGGGTAAAGATTAGAAAAAGATAGAAAAGAAGCATTTTGTATAGGCTTGGGCAGGGGTGGGCTGCCAATTTTTTAACAAGGGGCTCGCGGGTGTAGGGGGATGTGTATAATTTTGTTTTAAGTATCTAAAATATAAATAATAAAAATTTAAATAAAAACTTAATTTGCACATCAAATGAAAAAAAAATTATAGTTATGTATTTTTTTAAAATCAAACACAGATTTTTGAGTCTACTAAGTTGTATTTTATTGTTAAACGTACTTTTTTTTATTAGACTCAAAAATATCTGTGTTTGATTTAACAATTAGTACATAAATTAAAACGGAGTTCTACAAATTAAACGCCAAATCAATAAATAAAATATAGATACTTATGACTTTTTTAGTGGTTTAATCAGAGAATTTTGATTTCTCTTAATTTTACTAGGGTTTTAAGTCAAGTTTAACAAGGGGCTCGCGCGAGCCCCTCCGAGCCCCCTACAGCCCACCGCTGGGCTTGGGCACTACATTTTTTCTTGATAATACTAAAGTCCTATGGCCTAGGGCGGCGGCAAAAAAGTTCGGAACTCCTTCTATTCGTATGTGCTTAGGAATATAGATATCGAATCGTAATTAAGTACACAGAGTACGTTACTCATACGTTCATACACATGCTTTATGGCAGCGCGCACACATCTACACCATCGCATATTGAAGCTTGGAAAAAGCAATACTTTACTCGCACCTCTTACATTCATATTTTAACATGGAGTGGATTTGCGCCACACAGGCGTGTGATATGTTCCTCCCGATTCCCCATTTCACCTTGTTTCCAAGCGGGGACTGGGATGCATAAATTATGCCTACCGCTTCTGCAGTGTGGCAGTTAATGTTGTCACCAGTTAAGAATGCGAAACTCTCATAGGGTGGCCACGGTGAAAAAATATGAATATATTATAATTTATTTTTAACATTGTTTACTCTAAGTTTTGAATTGAAAATTGGCACCAGGATAATAATGCAACAGTAATGCAATAAACGTCTGATTTTTAGTTTGAGAGATGCGTTTAATATAAAAACGCAGACGATATAAGTACATATTCAGGGCAAAGGAACATTTAAACAAAATATTTAAATTCATAAGTTTCATTATAAATATGTAAATATAAATATATTTAAATTGCTTAAAAAAATATTTTTATTACGTAATATTTAAAAGGTATATATTTACTTCTTTAATTAAATGAATATTAACATACATACATATAATAACCTCCATCAACGCTTCACGTTTATTCAGAATGTTTTTATAAACATTTGACGCTTCCTTGGTTTGTCCAAACAAAGCCCTTCACTGTCCCAACTTCGAAACATCAGACATGGTCACTGTATACAAACAGACATGCAGCCAATCGAAACGTGTGATTTTACTTCTACATTTACATGCTTGCATATAATACAAATGATTTCTTAAGGGTTAGTTTTGCATTCTTATGTGGCGACCAGTATACCAGTCGTAGCCGCTAAGAACAGTATCGGGAATATGCTGGCTGGCAATGTTTTATTTATTTATTTATTTTTTTATATAAAACATACTACATACAAAAGTAATTTTTACATATAATATTCCCGATGAGTAATATCTATTTCTCATTTTGGGACATAAGATAAAGGTTTATAAGACTGGAACACAAATAATAAAGTTTTTTTTTTTTAAATAACCTAAATTAATACTATTACATGGCAAAATATAAAAACAATAAACAGGTATAATAAATAGGCATAAGAAGCATATTTAAAAGAAATAAATGAGAAAAACATAAGGTAAGAATTAAAATGTTGTATTGTATTTCCTTCACTAATAGACTTCTAAAGTTCCTTGCAAACACGCTTCCTCAATATCATTTTCGTAAAAAGGATATTATCGTTCATATGGATTTAGTTGTATTTTTAGATTGTATTCATAAAAATCGGAAAAGATAAATTATTGTTTAGTTTTTATCCCACTTCATCTTCTCTTGGCGTACGTCAATTTAAATACTAATCATTCAATTCATTGAGTATTTTCCATAAAAGTTGTTAACGATTATATTTAATAAAACAAAAACAACATAAAAATTAGTAAAATAAAACTAAATATGTATATTTTTTGTCACTTACTTATCTTCGAACCTTTAATTTTCACGATTTTTACTATAAGTATCCAGTGAATTGTAGAACAATAAATTTGGAAAAAAACGATAATCACAAAACTATCCGTATAACCAACGTTCCGTAATGAACGAAAGCAAAGAGATAATAACTTCTGAAGAATAGAACTATTCTTTTATATGTGGTATTTGTATGTATGTATTTATCTATCTATTGTATATACAGTAAACACTCCTATAACGTACACTCATATAAGGTTTTCCCCTATAGCGTTTGCAGATGTTTTTTCCTAAAACGGTGGTTCTCCGCTATACAAAAGAACTGCCGTAATAGACCCAACGCAAGTATTAACAGTATGCTTGATAATTATTTCGTCCTATTATTATTACTAGTGCTAACTAGCACTAACTAGGTACCAAATTAGTGATTGACGACTTGGATAAACTCGTCAGTCGCCGGGAGGATATCGGCAGGATGAATTTTTTTAAAAACCTTAAATACTAAGTCACCAGTTCGTCGGTAGGAAGTTAAATTCTAACATTTGTTTGATAAAAGCATTCAATTTAATTTGCTTTGATTATTGCCTCCTTTCTTGTAGGATCACAGAGTCCATCTATTTAGGTGAAGAAGAAATGCAGGCAATATTATTTCGACAATAAAGAAAATTGTAATCCAATCGATAAGCTGAGTGATGCTGAAATTGTGCAACTGGTATTCCAAAAAAGGCTCAGTAGAACTTGATATTAGATAAACTTACAGTGATTAAATAATTGGTTACTCAATTTAAGATTTTTTGTTTTCGAATGTGATTATTTGGTTTTTAATAAAAAATAAAAAATTAAATTGTATCTTTTTGTGACATAAAACATATTCTTAGAATAGTTTTTATTACGATTATTTATCATATGCTAACCCATTTGATAAAATAAACTAATTAACTGTTACGTTGAACTTCCCTCCCCGCAAGTTTTTGGAAGATTATTTCATTCAAAATCGTCGCGCGAAAATATTTCCGCTGGTTAATGTAAAAATACAATTAAAAAACATTTGCACCTAACGTTTCCTTTAATGTTCTCCCCGATAACTCGGAAACTATCTCAGCGTTATAGGGGTGTTTACTGTATATACATATAGTAAATAGTATATAATTATATAATTTGACCCCTCATTGATATGTCATACTAACCACTACATTATTCTTTCAATGAATTTCCAAGAATCTAAAAATTGAACCGAATGCAAAATATTTTCCGATGGAAAAAAACGACTACGCGTTCGATGCGAGTTTTTGTATGGGATTCATGTAGGTAGGTGTTCTAGGAAAACGTCAGACGTAAACGCAGATGGAAAACGCACGTTTGCAGGAGGGCTTAATAATAACTCGTCGATGGAAAGTGCGCTACATCTCTAGGGATGTACTCTACTTAAATCGACATTTCCTACGCAATCAAGTAAATTACATTTATATGCGGAAGACATGAGTATAGTTATAAAATAACGTTCTCAAGACTTGGAATGAAATAAAATAAAATAAAATCGTTTAAAACTATTGAAATCTCGACATCACAACCATAAATTGGAAATGTTTTACAGTTTCTTATTTTAATTATTTTCCACAAGCCATATTTTGGTGGTTACATTCGCATATCAGCCGCGGTTCAAGCCACGCCTCTGTCCGTTGGTAGTTCATATTATAAAGATACTTTCGTGTGATATTTTATGACACTGTTTATTTTTATAACTCGATCGAATTTGAACGCTTTTGACGCTTCAAAAGTATGAGTCACACGTGAGCGTTATGATTTGTTGGACTGATTTATACCCCAAAAACCAATCTGCTTAGTGCGTGTCACCTTTTTCTGCATTTAAAGTTTTTTTCTAAGTTTGTTCTCGTTTTATCAGTGGAATCGCTCAAGTGACGAGACATTTTCTCCCTCCTGATTCAAATGTATCCGTGAGACACATTTGCATTTTCCCTCCTCGTGGCAGTGTAGGGCCCACGAAGGCCCTTGTCCTTTGCGCCACCCTTCACACCCTTCCAGGGGCGTCTGCGAACTGCGCTCAGCGCCACTCCGACACGCGTGACTCCTCGACAGGGTTGCTCACGGCTGATCGTAGGGGATGTAAACTAAAAACCGATATAACCTAGAAAAAACTCACTTTTATTTTTTTTCTAACTGGACTAAGCCGTATTTGTGGAGGTCCTCACCAAAAAGTTACATTTTCAATATTGCACTAAAAATCCTTTCTGTTTACTGTATTCTATCGAAATCTTAATGAAAGTTGCGACAAAACGTGACCATCCTTTGTTAAACCAATATGAAATCGTCAAATCGCACCAAAACATAATAAGTTAGAATTCCTGATTACATAATATAATTTATAATAGAAATGTAACGTTTTGGTGAGGCCTCCACATTTTGAGTATGATCAAATACTTGTTCACAAAACTGTATTATCTCCAATTATAGTAGTTTTACTATCTTTTTTTGACTTCTCAACCAAGATGAATATGAATTAGGAAGTCTGGGCATTTTACGAGGCTTACGAACGTCATAGGCCAGATTGAGTGATCACTTTACACATGTTTAACATTTACCAATTCTACCCATGATTGACAACCACACTACTCAAATTCTTGGAAGTTCTATATATATGATACATTCAAATATATGAGTTTTTGCTCATAAAAAACCTTCTTCGTCTCACCAATAGATGTCACTAGTGAAAATTCTAGCGATTCTTGTACTATGTTTCAAAAATTGGATCATAAATATATAAAACTTCCAAAAATTTGAGTAGTCTGGTTGTCTATCATGGGTAGAATGGAAAATGTTATACATGTATAAAGTGATCGCTAAAACCAGTCTTTGACAAATCGTGGGCCCTGTCAATACCTAGACATACGTATTCATCTTCATTTATGTTGAGATGTCAATAAAAATAATTTCTATGTGGAAAAAAATAAATTTGTGAACAAGGATTTGAACATATTAAAAATGTTGTGAGTAAAAGAATTGATCAAATTACAAGCATATTCATATAATTTTTGTGCTTGTAACATTTCCATTTTGCTTGGATAATCTGGTTCTATTCAGATATTTAATAGCTGGCAACATATTCTAGCATATCATTTTAGGTGAAAGGGGAGTGGTCATCTAAAAACCGTTAAAATCTCAGTCGTCAGTTTGAAATCCTTTTCCTTAACCCTCATCTACCGCAAACAAAAACTATCGACAACTACCGCTCTGGGTCCAATGGGCCCTTATGTAAAGTATGGTACTTTCTTTACTGTAACTCTCGTGAACGTTATTTATTGTTAATTTTATATAATTTAGATATTTCGTACATATTCATTTATTTTCAATACTTTTAAATACTGTGTAATGTTGAAAATATATTAACTTCAGGCAGTTATTTAAAAAAAATGCAGTTTGTTTTCCACATATATATTTTTACGTTTCTGACAAATTGTTCTAATTCTTTTATCCTTTTAGGACAAGCACTGCATCGGGTCTTCTTTTTAGGAGGTTTAAGTTGACTGCTGATAGATGCTAGAGGAAATTTGAGGCCGTTTATTCTTTATCACAATTTCTGTTAAGATATAACCAAACTATGAAAGTGTTCATAACACATGTCGATAACGTTGTTAAACATAGTAAGTGGCTGGCCATCTTCTTGGCATTCTTTTCACACTGTTTTCTAGAGCCATCTCGTTGATAGTGTTTACACCACCTTTAGTTTTGTTGTAATGTAGAATCACCTCATGTTTCTTCTTTGTTATTTTACTACTGTGAAAGGTACTAAGAACTGTCATAATTTTTTGTTTTTTCGGACAGAACGAATGACACATTCTGTCATTTTGAAAACCAAACATTGCGGAATAAGCTCTGATTTATTTTAATGGATCGTCCTGGTCATGGTTAGCTTTTTTGATAATAAATAAGTTGTAAGTTAAGTTTGAGGTAAAAAATTGCTCTGAATTCTCAATATTTCTTACCAATCGTTTAAGTATATTTTTGCCTATTTTTTTCTCTCTCAATTCACCTACTTTTCCAATATATATTTCTAGCTTCCATGCGTATTATGTTAAGTTGTCACAAAATGCCCAAAATTTGATCTTTTAGGTAGTTTTGACGGAATAAACTGTCATCATCCATGAAAGGTGACAAGTTGTTCATGGACGGTCATATTCCAATCTGAAATGTATTATCGAATCTTTGCAGTGTCTCGCAATATATTTTGTGACCCTCCTAGGCTCATAATTTCACTGAATATTTTCTGCCCATCTTTTACATCTCCACAATTGAAATATTACTTAATTTTTTCAAAAGTATAACACCCAAAATCTTTTAAAATCTTGACCCCCCCCCTAATTATCAAAAACGTCTGAGAATCCCCTAAGTGCGTAAAATGCCTAAACATGTGGGTCCACTGGACCCGCACGGTAGTTGGCGTTAGAAAGTTTGTATTGAAAAATGAATAAATGTTAGAACAACTTTCCATAGAAACTAAGATGACAATTGAAAATAAACAGTGTCAAGTAAAGGCAAACCTTTCAAAATATTAAAAGTTTCAATAAACTCATCATTAACTTCGGTACGGGCCCGTGGACCCGATTGATAGACGGAGGGTTAATGATAAAAGACAATAGAATGTTCAGAAATTCAAATTACTTCTATGGAAATAGACAATAATTTGGAATTGGCGCGCCGAAATAAGAAAACTTAAAACTTAACTTACTTATGGTAGGTACAATATATAAATATGTTTATCTATATATATCAAATACTGATTTTTTGAGTCTACTAAGTTATATACGTATCTAAGTATGGACGGTGCTAAGTGACCATTACTTAATGCGTGAAACTTTTTTTATAAATGCCACGTTTTAGCCGCGGTCTAGCTTTTATGTTCTAGCTTTTTATGAAATAAATAAATAGATACTCGTAATGTCTGTGACAGTTTAATTATTGTTATTATTATGTAATCAAATAATAAAACAACTTTAAATTGAATAGTATTTGAATTTATAAAAATATTATTAATTCAATCCGCCAGTTTTTAAATTTTGACTCTAATTTTAACTTCTAGCCAATAGTAACGTCACATTCATTCGAGTATACGTCATTTCCGGACTCGGGTTTTAGGAGGAGTCGATCGTCTGTATATAAACTAGTTCTCCCTTTTGCCCGCGCTCAATTGGTTCGTTCCAGATTTGCCGCCGTGCGGCGTTGTGGGGTGTCTGCTGCTGCCGATTCGATTAATTTATTCCCTATTTTATCTAGAAGGTATTTATACATATTCACTGGAAAGCTACATAGTGAAGAATATTATTTGAAATGTCTTTTTCAATGAATTTAGTGCTCTCGACAATGTGTTGTGTGTTTTCTCCATAATGCCCATATTTCCGATCGATTTTTCAACCCCTCAGTATTTTCTGTTTTCGTTTTGTACACTGTAGCGAGATGTAAAATCGATACTGTTATTAAATTTATGTAGAACGTTTCATTTTCCGTTGTGATAGCTTTCATTGTTAAATATACAATATATTTTGTAAAGATTTATAAATCCGGCGAAGAAAAAACCGCGCTTTTTTTAAACCGGCAAGTTCTTCTAGAACGTTTCGAATGAGATTCCAATATTGAAAAAAAAACTCCAATACGTGCCATCAAATGTTTTCTAAAATGATAAAGCTAAACGCATGTAAACTATAAAATGTTGTATTAATTGTTATTATTATTTTCTATTGTTTTTTTGTTTGTAAATAAAAATAATACTTAACACTGGCATATGGCAGGAACATCCTTTCACTGGGTGACTCCCAAATAAATTATTTTTTTTTAAAAATTCGTTTTAATATTTCATATTTTATTAATTTAAAACGAAAATTTTATTTTTATTTATAGTGACAAATAGTCACAGACAAATGACATTAAAAAAATATTTATTTGATAATTACGCCGATACGATCATTTACATTGAAGGACACAGTATGACATACGTTACATCTTTTTCACCATACGAATCGATTTTTTCCTTTTGACGGAGTTATCTTCGAGGTAACGAGTGTTCTTTTGAAAACGCGTGATTTTATTGTTAACTTATCGGCAATGAAGATAATAAAGTACGTGCTTAAATTATTTTGACCATCTTGGCGCCAAAACGTATCACCGAAATTTTTCCAGTGACATATTTTAGTTTCTCAGTTTCATATTGTTTTGTCGTACGATTATTACTTATTTCGTATTATTTAGCTACATGTGTGTAATATCAAATATCAGTTAAGAGACCTTAGCGGGAAAATTTGAATTCATGATGACTATTTGTGATAAGTGTAAGTATGTATTTTCTGTTTTAAAAATAACAATTGTACAAAGTAGCATGTGCTCCTGTTAATTTTCATGAGCACGATAGAGGGACGAGGTGATATTGGTTAAAATAGTACTGAAACATTTTTGGTTTTTGGTTATTAACTGTTAAATTTTTTGGTTTAATGCCCAAATGTCATAATTTACAAAAAATATTTGATTTGTCATATGTAGATGCGTTTATCTATTGTTTGCAAGATTTTGAGCAAATGCACATTGTTTTCTAAGCGATGATATATAGTCCATTGACTCCCAACACGTTTTACTCCTGCACCCATCCTTTGAAGTGAGCGATACTTCATCAGCGTCCCATTATTACCCTTGGCATTCCTGATAATCAAATGATATTTCAATCAATTCGCTTTTTCTTTTTCAAATACATAAAGTTTTACAGAGACAAAGTTGCGCAAATTGCCCAGTTTCACCCTCAGTTTGGCATTTTATCATTTTTAATGTTTTACAGAATGGATCCATAACACCGTAAAATGGCACACGAACTAGTATTTTATGTTGAGTATCCGGAGAGAGGCAACTACAGGAAGTTGTTTCACAATGCATTTCTAACCTTAACAGCTGACAGGTATTTATCATGAAGAGACAGAGGACTTTTAAAGATCTTGCTAACCATATGGTTCCTAATTCTCTAATACCCACACAATTACTTTTTTATTTTTGTATGATTATAAGCTGTGGACAAATTTGATTTATTGTTCGTATCTCTTTTAGTTTATTATTTGTGATTAAAGAATTGGATTGGCATTTTCTCAATCTTAATATCACCAAATTACATTACCTAGTGATGGAAAATAATTAGTTCTATATCAAAATCAATTTATCTTTAGAAACCTTCATCCGTTTGTATCTTTTTCATTTGGTTAAATTTTTTTAGGGGGAAAAGGCGTAGGAACCATCACAAGAGGAACCTTTTGGAAGATCCGCCGAAGTTGTCCCCAAACCCGTCACACTTTGGTGTTTATTCTTCTGTCCGTGAAGCGATATTAGAATCATGGAGTTATTACTTCCACACTCTCATGAACACCGGAGAAGAAACTGATTCGGATGATGGGACAACTCCAACCACCAATCCAGAACCATTACCAGCGGTATAAACATTTTGATTTTTAATATTTTACTTAAATTTTCATTCTTTGTTTACTTAAGTTTACTGCAGTAGTAAACTTTAATGATTTGTAATTATGAAATATAAATTACATCATATTTTATACATTTTCCATTTGAAAACTGATACATGCCAAGTAACAAACAAAGAAAAATAACTATCTACTCGAAATTACATGCCCGTTTTTAACTGTATTTCATAGCTGAAATTTAATACTGATCTGGGAGACAATTTTTAAGATCAATGAATAATCAAGTCTGATAAAAAGATGGATGTAATTTCGGAATTATTATTGTCAACAGAATCATTTCATTGCATAAAAAGGTAGATTGTAATTTGAGAATTATTGTTGTCTACCATTGAAATAAGAAGAGGGATTGTTATATGAGAATTATTATTGCCTACCTGACTCATTGACCTAATTACTAATTATGCAAGCTGCAAGCTAAACCGAGCTGGGCTAGAGCATGTGTTTATATAAAATAGACAATGGTTTATCTTATGTCTTTATAGATCTGTGAATTATTTGGAACATGTAGATCTGTGAGTAATTTGGAATGTGTCTTCTAGAGTTGACAAAAAATACTTGAAGTAGAAATACCTTACCTGTCTTCAAAGGTAATACTACCCACCCCGCAGATAAAACACCAGTCAGGTGAGAGGGTAGTACTACCCTCCCCGCACAAAGTGTGTTAAAATTACAAATGAACTCAAATTCATTTACAATTTTATTACATTGCTGTGGTTAGTTAGACATGTATTTTTGATCAGTAAATCTGTTCATTAAATTAACCAAAGTATCCATTTTGTCCTAATATATGTATATATTTTTTCAGGTTGTTAATATTGGGTTGGTCTCCCTATTTTCACTAATATTTGAGGTAGGAACCTCAAACCCAGACATTTGTAAGAAAGCGCTCATTTCTCTATTGGAAATTTTGGAAGGTTTTAGACCTGAGGAGCTGGCAAACAAGGAATCACCAGAGGTACAGTATATATATATGTATTTATATATGTGTATACAGTAGCGAGCAGTAAAATCTTTCCAGTCAGAAATTATCAGTTTTTTTTGCATAGTTTTTTGTTGTTGTGATTTCTTGATAACTTTTCAGTCTCAATTATCAAGCAACATTGTTTGAAGATGATATACAAATAAAATGCCAATTAATGACCAAATTTTTTTTTTCATAATTTTATAGTTAATTTGTAGATTTTCATTTTTTTTGCACAAAAATGAAAAATGTTCAAATAATTTGAAAAAAACCACATATTTATTAAAAATAAAATTACATAGGTACATAACATTAACACTTATCAAAAACCAATAAAATCAGTACCGTAGAACGGGGCTACTTGAACTTTGAAGTGTTACTTGTCCCCAGTACAACAAAAAAAATTGTGTTATTGATCGAAGTATCGTGACAATAAGTGTCACCTGTCAGGAAAACAATGAATCATGTTGATACGTTCGTTATTGTAGACCAAATACAGATTTAAATATTTTTGTCTAGTTGTAGGCCAGACAATGGGACTGTATGTCAATGTTTTCTTATATTTGCAGGTGTTGGATAAGTTATTTGACATGTTGTTGCAACTGAGTTGTAGCAATGTGGAGGAGCGAGAGCCCGCCAACTCTGATGGGTCAAGTCTCTCGTCTGTTGCAAGTTCCTGTATGCTGGCGTTGGCCATCTCCCGTAGCAACACTACGCAGCTTCTCACTGCCATCGGTCGCTGCATTATGGGACCCAGGTTTCAAGACGATCTTAACATAATAGTAAGTGAATGTTTTAAAATTTGATGTTATATATAAACAAATATAATATTTGACAATTTTGACGCCAAATTATTAAAAAGAAAAATAAGATTTGATTTTTTTTGTATATTTAATTGATCTGGACGTGATATTTGAGCTTTTATGTTGTTAAACTCAAATAAAAAAAGTTTATTTCTTCATTTATCGTGTTTTTTTCTGAATGTATCTAATAAGTAACAATTATAAGACCTCCATTTATGAGATAATAGACCATTTGATGTAAGAAGAAAAACTGCTTTTGCAAAGATTTTTATTTATATATGAACAAAGAATAAGTTATTGAGCTATGAATATGGACATATGGGCATTTTCAGTGCTTTTATCTCGTCATTGGCTAGTTTCAATACTTACTTTTTTTGGTAAGTAATATTTATCTTTCCTTATGCAAATTTTGACAAAGTGACACATTGCTGAAAGAACCTTTTTAAATTTCCAGATATCCATATTGCCAATTTATTACGTGTTTGTCTCTATTAACATATCAAAAGAAACTTGATGAACAACACTTTATGGTGTTTTAATCTAATATTTAAGTACAAAAATTTAGACGCATTCAAAATATTGTTATTTTTGTGAAGATTTGGAATTTCAACCAAATTAATGTAAAAGATGATTATTAATATTCTATATGATAAATATTTTTACAGGTCCCGAAAAACGTCATTACATTTCAAAGACTAGTCCAAAATTACATTATGGGAACTGCTATGTTTCGGTACTGGCTCAGTAACGGAATAACCATGAACAACAGGATGTTCAGTTTCCAAATTGTCCAACCCGCAAATACCGGTGCACGAGGATTTATGGTCTATTCGTTGGCATCAGATGGGAGCTTCATATTCCTGCATTCCAATGTTGGACTGATGAAAATTGGAACTGGGTTCGGGGGTACAATCAAGTCATACTTGTACGCCCACAATCCACACACCTTTTGGGACAATCCATTTATACGACTCATGACACATAAGGTAATTATTTTTTAATGATTCTTTAAATGCACTCAACTGATGATGCAGTGGTGTAGGCACCACGATCTTGTGAAAAAGAAATTATTAAGCATTGTCTGAGTCAAATTAGAAAGAGAAAGTGCATCTTAGTAGTTGTGTATAGTTTGCTGTAGAAAGCCTTTAAATTTAGTTTATTATTCCTTCCTAATAATAATATTTATGTAAAATAAACATTTCAGTGTACATTGTATGCGAGATCATTCGGCAAGACTGTCTGGTTTGTTGTGAACAAGATTTTGCTGACTGCCGAAGTCGTCAAAATTAATTGGGATGGACTGGATGATAGACAGATCAATATATTTGCTGATACCAACAACATTGGAGTCATTTGCCCAACCAAAGAGGTAAAAATATTTCTCAATAACTTGTTTACTTATTTCACAAATATTTCCAGCCTCTATTTGATGGCTGCCGGCTGTTTTGTGTCTTCCCAAATTAGTTCCTTTGAAATCATCCGTAAATGAGTGGAGGCTTGGTAAAAAAATTATAATCAGTTCCTTGTTCTGCAATTTAGCATGGAAATGGCGCCAAATTTTTAGATAAAGCATGTGATAATGAGCATATTTGGTAGTTAATGTGCATTAAGAGAAGTGTAATAATTAAAACAGCAACCAAAATAGAGGCAATTGAATAACAAAGAAAAAGTACATTTGGTGCTGATCCAGCCTTAATCGCTCGAGAGGATGCGGTGTTTTATTACATGATTTGTGGACATCATGATAGATTTGAGATACGAAGATCAGGTTAATAAGTGGTTTTCTAATTCTTAGGATGGCCTGATGCTGAAACTGTGCGAGTTTCGCGGGAGCGGGAGTGAGCGTGATGTAGTCCTAATTCGCAAGGTGCTGCTCAATATGTGGCACCATGTGTTGTACGGCTTTGGAGGAGAGGAGGGCGAGCAGACTCCCGTGGCGGTGGTGGCTGCTTATAAAGAAGACGAGCCCATGTACATGACCGCCGGACAGGACTTCTCCCTCGTACTGATGGGGTCTGGACAGGTAACCTATTCACATACTTGAACCGTATTTACTTACTATCCGGTAAAGTAGTTTCAGACTGGTATTACTCCAGCCAGTTTCAAACGCACCAACCTAGGCTGCCATACTGTAATAAAATAATCAAAATTATGTGGAGCAATCGAGTAACTGCCACCAAGCTCTTCCATTGGCATATGTGTTCTTCCTATAAATGTATTTAAACTGCACCTTTCAACTTTCAGGTGTTTTATAACGGGACTGCCTCAACTCAGGCTTTCAAGACAAACCCCGAGCATGTGGGCAAGTGGAAGCAGCTGATGACGGTGAAAGAACAAAAGGTCGCCATGCTGGCTGTAGGGCACGAGGGCCAGCATGTGCTCATGGTGAACGAGGATGGCGGCGCTTTCTTCACCGGCATGGCGCGGCGCGGCGAGGACGGGGACGTCCCCAAGCCGAGACGCCAGCCCAAACACTTGAGGAATAAGAAATTTGCCAAGGTAGCGTGCCTGACTTAACTTACCTAACCTTGTCACTAGAAGTGGCAGTCATTTGAATAATTACTTATTGTAACGTTTGTAAGCTAGGTTGGGATTCATCATATTTACCTCGAGATTCTTGAATGACATCTCAAGGGAAATAGGAAATTTGAAAGTCTGTGTATTATTTACATCATTCATTAACCCTTATCCGCACCTGATGGTTCATACGGCACTGAATAATCTAAACGCAGTGTTATCTTGATCATTAACACATGAATGAAAGGTGATCAGCCTTCTGCTTCATCTACCAGTCCAGGGTAATATTTGATAAATATTATAGAGTTTAAAAATCACTTTTAAAATCAAATTTATTTGACCCCCCCTGCTAATTAAACCTAGGACCTCCATTACGGTAACCGAGCGTGCTGACCATTACACTACAGAGGCAGACATTATTCCTCCTCCATTATTTACAGGGCTTACGATCATTCATTGGTTTAAGTGACCACAATACAACATTTATTAGTGAATGTTACACAGTTTAATAAAAGTAAAAACTACTCATCCCCTTTAACATGACAATCGACTGTGAAACTGGCGTCGCGGGTTCAATTCCCACCTAGTACAAAATACAGTCGAATTCGGTTATTACGAGCACGGATATAGCGACATCTCGGACATAACAAGGAAACATTCGTTGACATTTTGGGTTGTGATTTTCTCTATGCATTTATTCACAGTTATAACAAACTACTTCTCGGGTATAACGAGCAAAAATATCACCAAAAGAAATCCTAAAACTGTTCATGTGCCGATTTTTTTTAAACGCCATTTTTGACCTTATATAATAAAATTTGACCAGGCAGTTAACTAGCCGGGATCGGATTACGCAAATTAGTGTTTTGCCGACAACATTGAATGACCTTTTATTTTTTGTTTCAGCTGGATCACGAAGCAATCACAGCCATAGCATGCAACTATGGATCTTCGGCACTCATAACTAAGAGGGGATTGCTGTACATGTTTGGGAAGGACACCCAACATTGTGATGGGACGGGGTTAGTAAGAGGTCTCCAAAACGTCCATGTATACAAGGTTGGTTTGCATAATATGTATCTAAATTATTATATAAAATCACTCCAGTAACCAAAATCATAGTGCAGTGAAACCTCTGTTTGTCGTTCCTCGAATAATCGTTTTCCCGGATGTATCATTTATTTCTTCTACCCCGATTCATTTCATACAAAAGTAGATCGAATCCATTATTACAATGCACCATTTACCACATTCATTGTTTGAATTACGCTGCATATTTGATATATTTTGTTTGTTTTATTACTTTCTTCTCAATTTTGTTACATTGGATGATAATATTCCAAGGTGTGGTTAGAAACTATCGAAAGCTTGTGTGACGCAAGGTTGACAGATACAGCACAAGAGGGCGATATTGACGAAGAGGAGCCACTGCCTGTACCTTCATTTTCAGAAGCATGCACATTTTTTGAAAGATTGAAAACTTTCTGCTAAAACTGATGCCGAAAAAAATAATAGTATTCGCAAAGCTGAAAATATAATGTTGATTTACAGAAATAAAATAAATATCGATCACAAATTATTTATAATGTAATAAACTTTAATGTTTTTTAAAATTATATTCAGCTTTGATTTTTTTTTGTAAAAACATTTCATTATATCTAAAACTTGTATTCTTCTTAGAATTTTAACCTACCAATGGTTATGCAAATTGGGAGGATGGTATCTTTACACAATTGTATCTTCTTGTTGATTTCTTAATCCCGCATTCATTGTTTTACCACATTCGTAGTTTATTTCAATAGGTCCCTTTAAAAGCAATAGATAGAGGCTTCACTGAATTGTCATTCTTCAAATTTAATTCGACAAACGCATTTCATGTGTTTCAGTTGCATAATTAAAAATATTTTGATTGATTATTACCTTTTAAATAAATGAAATATTCATAACAAAAAAAAACGACACTTTCCGACGCACTCAATATACTATACTTCTTATCTTTCTAAATTGTTATTTTCTTGTTTATAGGTTTCATTAGGGAAAGCTCATGCTGTCGTTTTGACCCGTGAAGGATTTGTTTACACTTTTGGGATAAACAATAAAGGACAATGCGGACGATTCTCCAATCAATTACGTGAGTTTTTTTTCGTTTGTCAAATATGACTATATAGTGAGCTCAAAAAGCTCCTGCCACATTCCTGGGCTCAACCTGGAAATTTTTGGCTTCCATTCAGACCCACACATGTAATAATTGGTTTTATTTAAATGTAATATCGGTATTTCATCAATTATGTAAAGTATTTTATAAACTATGTAATATAAATTTATCCGGGTGAACTCTCTCACATTGTTGAGTTCTTCTAGGACTAGCCCATGAGAATGAGTATCTCATTATCTTAACTGCAGAACTAGCACCTTGCTGTTACGGCGAGGTCTGTTCTCACAAGCTATTTATTGAGTCTCAATTTTCCGCATGGGGTTACAAATAGAGTAGTTAGGTTTTCTGAGTACATTTACATGACACTGACTGGATATTTTTTACCAATTATTTAACTTTGGTCCAGCCCTTATAAAAGCATAATACATACACGGATTAATAATCTTGGTTCGTCTTTCTTTGCTGTGTAACTTATTATTAGCTCCAATAACTCATTATTTCATAAGGGTGTGATATATTGTATTCTCAGGTCAGACAAAGATGTGCACAGGAGGTCACAAATGGAAGCAAGATCTCTGTATGATCTGCACACAATGCCTTCGCTGCACTGGTTTCTTGTCAAAGTGCCAGAACAAGCACAACTTCATTGAGCCCGGCCAGTGAGTATCCATTTAATGATTAAAACTTTTCAACTTTTCCTATCTGACTTTCTTAAACAGATTAAAACCTAAATTTACCTATGTTTAAGTTGTTAAGTATACATATTCAAGTATACATATTTAGGTACTTTTTAGCTCTACTGTCTTTTTTTACATAATTTAACACAGAGTTTGCGAATACTGCTCAATTTAAGAAAGAGGTTACATGAACTGCCCTCTAAACCCCCTGTAGTTTATCCCTACTCTTTATCATATTTGGCTTTAAAAAAAATACTATTCTCATCTGGATAACTTAAGAATTATGTATTTTTAATATTTTTATTGTATTAATTTTAAATATTATTGTTTATAAAGGCTGAGGGTGAAAAATATGTCTGCCCATGAAGGCGAGTGCTATGATTGGACTAGCTTATTCCTTTTTAACATTATGTACTTAAGCCTCATTCGTCACTGAGTCTCATATAAACAAGGCTGTTGAATTTTACTGTATTATTCAGAATAGCACTTTGACAGTTTCCACTTGTCATTTGCTATGCCTTTAGGGATGTCGCTTATGTGATCATGGACGGAGACTGCCTAAGTTTGAGATGATCAGTAGGCTTCGTGTGAATCCACGCTAAAGTGTGTTTTTGTTTGTAGGGAATGTGGATGCGGAGAAGGCGACAGCGGATGTGGGGTGTGTGGTACGTGCCGCGCATGTGCCGAGCCCTCTCCAACTCCCTCCACCTCTAAGGCTAGTCGCAGTGAGTGAATTTTCTATTCATACCTAAAACTATGATAACAAGATGGTACTGCTTTCAAGGTTTTTGATAAAAATTAAGATGAGTAGAGTAAAAGAATAATCTTTCAAGGATGCACATAATATGTACATGTGCCTCTTAAGATATAAAATCTACAGAAATTCCTTGTTAATAAGATTATAACTTCATTTGCTCCTTCTTCTAAACCTAATGTGTACCCAACATTGGATTGGATAAATACTTTATTGCTGATTTTACGATGGCAAGGTTATTAGATACTTGTTAAGGGTAACTTTAAAAAATACAGAATTGAAAAAAGAAATACTGTAAATAAAAATCACGTGAAAATCGAACTCAAAACCCTGTGTGTGATTTTTTTACATGTCTCGTTTATTATATTTACAGTTAACTTCCAATAACAGACACTTAAAGAAGAAGAAGGATTCTACAGTATAGAAGCAAACATTTATTTTTACGTCATGCTTTCACGCAAAAATGTATAAATCTAGAAGAAAATATTTACTATAGTCTAAGTTCAGCTCTTGGTTTACATTACATTTTATGTTGTAGGTCCACCATCGCACAATTTCGAGGGAAATTCACGGAAGGCGACAAGAAAGACCAGCTCCCAGCTAGCGGCAACCCGTCAGCTGCTGGCCGACCCGTTTGAGGAGGGCACAGATTCCGACAGTTCCACCCAGAAGACCACGTGCCTGCCCCCCACGTTGCTGGACCTGGGCGGCACGAGGGTTGCCCAAGTCAGCTGCGGACTGCACCACACACTGCTGCTCACGCTCTCCGGAGAAGTGTACGCCTTTGGCTCCAACCAGTACGGGCAGCTGGGCACTGGGGACACCAATGTCCGCTCCTGCCTTGTGAAAATCAAAGTCCCTCCTGCCATTCAGATTGCGGCCGGGTCTAACCATTCTGTCGTGCTCACCCATCTAGGGGAGGTCTACACAGTGGGAAATAACAACGTAAGTGAGATTTTATTTATTACATTTTATCGGCAGCAAAATCGACAGCCATCAATAAATAAGATCTTATTTGATAACAGAAAGGACAATTGGCGAGAAACAGCGACAATTTGATTCCTAGCCCCGTTGCACACCTTAGTCCGCAGATGGGATATAAGGCCAAGTGGATCGGTGCATCGGGTGATGAGACATATATAAAGCTTGATGAGGTTGTCATGAGTACCCAAACGCTGCAGACAGCTCAGATAACCGGAGATCAGCATTCACTGTGTGAGTATACATTTACACAGTTTATATTGCTACCTCTTTTAATTAGTCAACGTCAAAGTTGAGAATGTGCACAAACATTATTTTTAATATTGATATTCTAAATCTAATTGAATTGCTACTAAACTAACTTCATACTGTATCTGAATATCTATGATTTTAGATAGATAATTAAGAAAATAAACTCTCTAAACTCAAATTATTCAAACAACAGGCTCGGCATTAGCCTTGATATTTTAGCATCCGATTGCGAACTCATAGCAGCACATCACCGTATCATAATATTCCATAAATATCCTCAATTTCTGTTCCACGTGTGTATTTACATTTGGCCATTTTTTATTACAAAAACACTTCCTGCAATTCACACCAATAAATAAATTACCCCAGTTTTATATACAGTAAAACCTCTATCTATCGTTTTTAAAGGGACCTATTAAAATAAACTATGAATGCGGGAAAACAATGAATGCGTGATTAAGAGGTAAATACGCAAGTAGATACGACCGAGTAAAGATACCGTCCTCCCAAGCTGCATAACCATTTGTAGGCTAAAACTCTAAGAAGAATACAGGTGTCAGATACAAATGTATTTATTTAGAAAAATACAAACTCGAATGGAATTTTAAAAAAATACTAAAGTTTATTGATCAAAATTAGTTTTTTTTTAACTGTTTTACTTTTGTAAGTCAAAAGTATATTTTCGGCTTTGCAAATAGTATTTTTTTCAGCATGGGTTATTGAATGTGCGTTGTAGAATGTTTTCTTTCAAAGAGTGTGCAAGCTTCTGGAAATGCAGGTACAGGCAGCTGCTCCTTTTCATCAATATCGACCTCTCCTGCTATTGGTTACACAAGCTTTCCATAGTTTCTATCCCATACGTTGCCGTTGAATGTAAGAAAATTGAAAAGAATGTAAAAAAACCGACAAAATGTATCAAATATGCAGCTTAATTCGAACGATAAATGCGGGAAATGGTGATAGAGAAACGATCGATGCGGTTTAGTTTAGTATGAAATTAATTCCGGATAGAAGAAATAAACGACACATCCGAGAAAACGATTATTCGAGGAAAGATAGATAGAGGTTTCACTGTATAAATAATTTTGGAACATAATTATTCTACAAAAATATGACATATGTATGTGGCCTACTTTAATTTCATACCATATTGAGAAAAGTCTAAGTTAATAAACATTTTTAAACAACCAAGATGTATGCGAAAACAGAATAAAAAAAGGAAAAATCTTTGAGGTTTTATGATTGAAGTTCCAATGATACTTGTATACATACAAGAATTTGAAATAAAATCCCCAATATTCGCAAAAAAAAAAGGAAATAGGTTGGTTGAAACTTGATCTAAATTGAAAATGTGCAATTTATCGATTTTTAGTGTGATTAGTTTAGTTAATGTGATTCAATATTCACACACCATTTCAGTTACGCATACCTTTAAAAATAGAGAAATCATATTTCATATTTTTGTTCATTTTTCATTTCCTAAGTGTGACACCATTTTTTTGGCATTCCCTTAAAAATGTAAAAAGGGTTTTACTATTATTATACATTCCTGTTAGATAATATGTAGATAACTCCTGACATGACTGAATTCCAGGTTTTGATTGATTTGATGAGCATGTTTTAACCTACTTTTTAATTTGCTTTTTCTAAATGTACTATTTTCTCTCGATTACTGCAAAGAAAACCCTAACAACTGTAGAGATATGTGGTTGATAATTTTATGTACTTAAACCTTTATCTGCATTATATTCCATTGTAGTTTCTCTTTTCTAAATTGAGTCATACATTGATTTTTCCACACTCTTGTTTTTCGTTTATTTGATTAAATCGTGCATTTCAGTTATCGTTCCGGAGGAAGAATCGACTGCTTACAAACAGGTTTTGCTGCATAAGGCTGATGGAAAGGTGACCCTCTTTAATTCCAACTCCAACATCAGTTTTGGGCAAAGTCTTCTGAGTTCTGACCCGGCCTATGACGTCATGTGGCAGTATGATCCTGCCTCCAGGACAATGATCTGCCACAGCCTCCTGATCTCCAGTTCCATATACTACAGCTACAGCTGCATGAAGTTCCCATCGGTGGAGTTCCACCCTGACAATCCTGTGGTCAAGGCTGAAACAAAGGATATAAACATTATGAATGAGGAGGTTGCACTCTCAAAAGAGGAGCACACTAGTGGACTACGAGACCATGCTGCACTCAATGTGTTGGCCTGTTTGGAGCACATGTTCATTGCAGACAAATTGAAGTAAGATACTGTCGCTATTGTCCATCTTCCAACTATTTTCGAGCAACAACAAGTATAATATGATGTAAATTTTTATGTGACATACAAGTTTTGAGAAGGGAATATGGAAGTCTCGAGATTTTATTGCATAAATGGTCCATTTCAAATTTAGTGGACATTGTAAGGACGAAAACAATAAGCATTTAAAAAAAAATTACTTAAATTTAATTAATTGCAATATAACCTCCCAGCTCGATCGGCAAAATACATTGTCGGTATATCAATGAATGCGCTTTTGGCAATATATTTTCTTCTTCTTCTTTATGAGCCCTCTGACCTCCACTGCTGGATATAGACCTCTTCCCCTTCTTTACATTTCCACCGGAGGGGATATATAAATTTTCAGCACTCTTACAGTTAAGCTTAGACAACCAGTCAATTACAAGTTGTAAGTAATGTTCATGCACAGACTGTCATATTCTATTCCCAACACTGTTCTTTATATCTGTTGAGATATTATTAAAAATCTTAATAACAATAATAAATGACTTGAACAAGTTTCAGTGTGTAAATATTTTAACATGCTAATGCTCATTTTCAGATTATCAATATTTAATGAGACCGGTCCCGATTCTCTGGACACAAAAGTAGTGCGAGATGAATTCCAATATGTAGATCGTTTTATGGAATACGGAAGTGGCTGGGGTTATAATCCCGATAGTGTCGAAGCCATTCGTTTCATGGTGGAGAGCGACATAATTCTTGGTAAATATTCAATCTGTTCTTTCGCAGTGTAATCGCCAAACCGATGATTTAGTAACTCAATTGAGCTCTCAGTGATTCACCATAAGTTACTGGTGATTTCAAATGATTATTGCTAACTACGACTTATAAATGTTTGTAAATTTTAGAAATTTAGTTTTAGAAATTTGCCATATTTCTTGCATTTCTGTATGCTTTCATTCGTTTGACAATTTGTTAGGTTATTAGCACAAACAGTTGATATTTTTTAAATTCCTAATCAATGTTAGATAATGTTAATTGAGCTGAAAATTTAGGGTACAAAGATGTATCATAAACCATTGAGATAACAGGGTTATGTTTTTATTCAACACTTTACGTTATGTTGACTCATACGCTATAGATGACTCTTATACGAATTTTTGCATATGTCATACGAACGTATGAACCTAAAAAAGATCGGTTAGAGCAATATTACTTTGCCCATAAGATTTTACCCACAGATCCCACTAGAAAGATTTTATTAACCAGAACAAAATAACATGTGACCCTAATTATATGGAACACAGATTGAGAACCAAAAATGAATATTATATTTGAATACTTAAGGGTTATAAAGAAAATATCTCTGAAATTTTTATTTTAAAATTCCTACTAGTTTAAAATTTATGAACATTTTTCAAAAACCTTTTTTTTCAGATGTGTAAAACTGCCTAGTCACAGTAGTAATTTAAATACAATTTGTACCCGACGCGAAAGTGTTAGATTAAGAAAGATAATCATTAACTTTTATAGAAATGACCTAAATATGGTGTTAATATGTACCTTTTAATAAAATAATTGCAGATATTTATGAAATTACTTTTTTATCATAATTTTGAATCACATCTATATTTGTAAACCACAGTTGACAGGTTGAAGTCTAAAAGAACTGAAGTTGAAGTTTGACTGAAATCGGTGGTGTTTTGTTTGCAGGGGGAATAGGATTATTTGGCGGAAGAGGGGAGTACACGGCAAAAGTTAAAGCGTTTGACATCGGCTTTGAAGGTGGAGAAGTAGAAGGGGATGGAGAAATTTTGGCAGAAACTGAGGAATTTGCATACACTGTTCCACCTAAAGTCGTTCATAGAGTATTTTTTGACCCGGCTCTAAAAATCAAGGTACCTGAGCTATGTTAACGAAACGTGTTTTTTTGTTGTTGCATTATTGCAATTCTCTTGTAAAAATAATCTTATTATGATTTGCAGGCTAATCGATGGTATGTTATCTCGGCCCTTATAACTGGCCCTTCGTCTGATAGTGGCAATTCCGGTGTCCGTCGACTGCAATCACACGGGTTTACATTTAATTTCAAAAGTTCCAAAAAGTCCACTAACGGAACTGACTTCTGCACGGGGCAGATTCCGCACCTTCTCTTTAAGAAAGTTGTTGCTAGTCCTCATTGTTCTATGATGAATCTAGACCCAGAGCCCGCCCAATGTCTGTCTCGCAACTTCGGAAGTGATATAACTAGAGAGGGTTTGAATGAGCTGAGAAATCTTCTCCAATGGAGTTGGAACGAGTTTCGATCAAAAAGTGCCATGTTGTCTAAAAGAAGTCCTCAAAGCATGATGTTCGTAGAAAAAGACTTGGAAAAGTATGCCCTCATATGTGTGTACTCTCTCCGGCTTACGCGAGAGTATTTAGTTTACAACTATCCGCTGAGAATTAAGAAGCAACCGGAAATTGAAAGCGAAGAACTGATTCTGGGGATTTATGATGTCAAATGCTTGTTGACAACTATTTTGGAAGAGAACTACCTGCCATTTAATCTCCTCGCAGTTGGAGAAAAACACTCTGCTGTGGTTCAAGTTTTCTTTGATAGAATACTAGATGAAGTTCACAACACTTTCGAGAGAGTGTTCCACATTATGTATCCTACTTCTGTTATGAAATGGATGATGCTCTGCTCTCTTTTATCTCATGTGAAGGTAACTTATATATCATATCCCATTATTTATAATGATAATAATTGTGTACATCTTGCAAGGCAAAACAGCACTGAAAGAATACTCATTGGTCCTTTAAGGTCATGGTGACACAGTTCTTTTTACATAATTTTTCTTTATTTCTTTTAATTTTCCTTTAAACTGATATTCCAAATTAATTATAACCATAATCAACTAAAATTTCATTAAACTAAAAGTGTGTTGTAATAATAGCAATCTTTTGACTTTAATCTTTGCAAAATAAAAATCCAATCTCTTTTTAGTGTTTTTTTATTATTATTTATTTTTGTAACATATTTTGATACATTGATGTTTTTTTCCTTAGAATGGAGTATGCAGAGAGAAAGAATTGTTACTAAGTGCTGTATTGGCTAGCCTCGCAAACCATCCCCATCTGAAGCATGTGTTTCCATTTGTACGTCAATTTGAGAAACAATCCCCTGTCTTTATAAAAACATATCCTATTTTGGCAGAGAAGATGCAAACTTTATCAGAGGTATTTATAAAACATACCTAATAAATCATTTTAACGATTAGCACCGATGTCTAAGCAATATCTTGTATCCAACAAAATTTGTTAGAATTAATAATTAAAATAAATACGTAAGATTTATCCTAATAGATGGATTATTATTAAGGTTTATGACATATGTCTCACAGAGATGAAACAATTTGTTTCAAATATGGATGTTCAAAAATATGAAGAGAATTATGAATATTACATATAAAAGTGATCACTTAAGCCAGCCAATGATAGGTTTTAAGCTTTGTTAATGCCAAACGACTTTCATATTTTCTCCCCATGAAATTAATTTCTCTCTGTGAGACATCTGTAATAAACGGTTAATATTTTTTCTCAATATCTTAGAAACCCTCTTACTGGAGAATTCTAACCCCTATGGACTAAAACCTCAGGATAACACTGCAATACTCTGGGTATTAAATGGGGTACCAGTCATACCAAATACGAGGCAGACGCTGTGGCGTAGTTGGGTGGACGCTTGACTGCGAAACTGGCATGGCGGGTTCGATTCTCGCCAATTGCAAAATGAATTCAAGAAAGATTTATTTTCAGTTGGTCTGGGTGTTTGTGATGTATTTTTCACATTTACCTTCCCTATCCTTACTACCTGCAGACAAGCATCTAAAATAGACACTTTGCTAGTTATTCCCTTAAAAAAAGTTTATTCATGAATGTTTGAACAGGTATTAAAAGGTTAAATAATGAAAATAATATTTGTATCTTTTCAGAATGACGAAATGAGTACCAAAGAGGAGTTTGAGCTGGTGGAAGCTCTAGATGTACTCATTGATCTTGTCATGGCACCCGTGAATAACTACTTAGAGACAGGCAGCTGTACTCAAATCAAACGCACAAGAGCCAAAGTTGTCAAGAACTCTTGCGACCTCCTCAATCAGCTGCTTGCCGAGTTGATATTCCATGTTGTCACTAAAGAAGTAAGCCAAACATATTGTTGACGTTTGATCTACCATTAAAACTCACGTTTCAATAGCCCTGAAATAGACTAAAAACCTGCCAAAGATGATCTTTCCTCTCATAATATGACTCTAGAAGTCTCATATTGAAGAGCCCTATAAATTATCCACATCATACATGTTACTGTCAAAATCCGAATTCAGTTAAAAACCTATTTTGTCTAGTGAAAATTAGATTAAAAAAAATGCTTTTTAAAATTATTTAATCGATATTTGCATTTTGACACTTACACATGAGAATTACAAAAAAAAATACAAAATATTATTCATCAATGTGCCGTCTCCCTAATATTTATTTTCAAACAAAGATAACTGTTTTGATAATTTCTTTTAAATTTTATTGAAGTACTTGCTGGCTCAGCACTCAACACATAGTTTTTTTACTGTAATCATCTTAATGTGATTATTAACTATAGCTGATTTGCTAGGACCCAACTCCAACCTTCAGCTCGACGAACATAGTCACTCCAACACGGTACATGATGTTCAATGCTGCCAACGTATGGCACACCACAAAGGGATATCCAGATGCAATTACGTTCACAGTCGACCAACCTGAGGTGCTCATAGTCGGTGTCGTGGTCTATGCCGGTATGGGAGATCTGGATTATGAACTGGAAATCCTCAGCGATGTAAGTTTTTTATTAATATGACACAAAATCTCTCAGTCAACAGAGTACAACAGTGGAATAATTTCCATAACACAATTCCACTACCATCGACCAATTTATTCTGTCAATGAGTGAGTTCTTAAAAACCATGTTGTATGTTCAAAGCAAGATTTTTTTACATATTTTGTGATCAATATCGTATATTCACCTCATATGTATTATGGACACATTTTATCAGTCTAAACGTGTGCGTGTGGGTATATTTTCAGAAATTTTACCAAATTGATATTTTGTCAGTTCTATCACAATAAATTAAAGAATACCGATATACTATGTACAGAGGTATAATCTACCTTTCAATAACATTTTATTATTATGCATTGTCCTTCAAAACAGTCTGATTATTACTTCTGGTGACTAACTGCTTTATAGTGAAATCAGATCAGCCAAATGAATATGTATTTTGATATGTGTATAAAAATAAATGTTTGTTAAACTTTTACATTTCAGAATTCTAGCCCCGGGAGTACCTTTCCTCAATGGAATAGCTTAGAATTCACAAAAGGAAATGTAAACACCTTTATGTCTGATACTGTAGAATTGAAATTCACAAGACCAGTTCATATCAAGGTAAGTAACTCAATCGAATAAGGTGAAAAGCAAAAAGTAAAGCATTATCCAACAATTTATAATTTTCTCGACCCACATCTACTCACTGTTGAGTGAATGTGTCCTTCATTGCCACTTCTTGGAGTTTTGTGCCTTCCTTCAATCAGCATTATTAGAGTATAATTTGCCTATTGTGCGTGCTTGTTGGCAGCCACTTCTCTTGGCTGGATGCATAGCTCTTCCGCTCTGTGTAGTTTGCTCAGTGTCCATTGTAGTTTTAACATTTAAGGTTGGTTGCCCTTGAACACCTGTCTCTTAATTGCTCCCTGCCTAAGCTTGGTTTTCATTTTATGTCTCGAGCTTGTCCATTTTTATGTAATAAAACAACAACTATATTGTTTTGTTTTATTTGACCAGTTACCTGGTTTTGTTGTTACCGACATCATCAGGCTGGTGGGAAGCTAGACAAAATTATATATTATATACACAACAAGGCAGGGGTTGAAAAACCATGATTTTATTAAATTTTTATGACGAAACGAATTTGAGTCGTGTTTTATAATAATAAATACATATGGTAAGGATTTTATGTAGGACTACATACATTTTAGTATATAAATAGGTTTGCGTAGGTATATTTAAACACATATTATATTTGAACATAGCCTTTTGTTTATATAACTAAAATGAAGTGTTTATTTTTCTAGACGCACATGAAGTATGCAATACGCCTGTGGAATCTTGGTGCACCCACAAAGAGTGGAGATCAGGGAGTATCCGTCGTAAAGGGACCTGATGGCATCACATTCACTTTCCAGCGCTGCAACTTGAGTCTGAATGGGACCACTGTGGCTCATGGACAAATCCCTTCATTGATCTACACTAAGTGAGTGTCTTTTGAATTCTTAATTTTTTAGCTCTCAATTAATTATCATAAATTATTCAAACTTTTACTTTGTTGACAACTATGGGTATTTTCTACATTAACAGATGTAGGATTCACATGCCTTCAGATAATGAGATTTTGAATAATTTAGTTGCAATGAAATTCAAATATTTCAATAAAATTTTTGCTGTTGCTTTTCTTCATTTATTTAATTTTAATCTATTGTTCATATGGTCTTGAAAAACTCGGTCCTCTATCAATTTTTTTATTATTTTTATCTCGTGTGTTGTTTCTATAATCAATACATATGTGGATAATTCGGGGAAAGTCATAATTCTACATTAAATCTGGATGTACACCGTCTTTGTGCTATACGTTGATTTTCAGTCAATTTGAGATTTTTTAAACTTTTTAAAACGAAAACCTTTTGTCATCGATCTATCTCTATGCTATCGAATTGACAGTGTAAAGCATAGAAACATAACAAAGAGACAACAAATTCTGTCAGGAGCGTTCGTCAACAGCTTTGAAGAAAATAATATGAAATAAAATATTTCAAAAGGTTTGGGGAGAACCAGAATAATATAATAATATTTCATTATATTAATGATATTACCTCTTTTATGTTTCGAATAACTATATTGCTTTTATTCTTGAATAGATGCCGGGAGAATTATTCTTCAGTTATAACTATCGGAACGGATAAGAAATCCACTCACAGCGATGCCCTGAAGGTGTCGTGTCAAATCTTGGAGAGGACTTCCGATTTGATGCAAGAGATCCGGGAAAACATGGAAATGGGAAAATATTCACCCGGAATCCAAAACTCCATCTGTTTTACCACTCTCATCCCCTTGACTCTCGCCAATATATCTCAGCTTAATGACCCAGAGGTATGTTGAGAAATATTAAATTCAATAAAAAACCCTTCAGAAAATAATAGGTCATAAAATGTTTATAAAATAAAACAACTTTGTTTTAACCACTTTTTATTGGTACACTTTATCCAACCGGTTTTGACAAGAACCTCATCATCAGGGTTTATGTACTAAATTCAAAAACACTGAAATACTCATAGTCAATTACCCTACCCTTACCAAAAACATCCACGCACTCCGTACACCATATGAAAATATGTTTGAAAAAATTTGATTTAAAAAACTCCTAAATGTTGTTTTTACTGTGCATTGCGTAGCGAATACGTCAACTATGACGTAAGTCAATAATTACTTGATTAAAATCAATTTTAATCAAGTAATTATTTTTTTGTTCAAAAATGTACAAAAAAACTGTGCAGACTTTTTATATGACCCAATATAATGTCTATGTCCTAATTCTACAATGTTGTCAATAAACCTGAACCTGGCTAGTAAAATTATTTGAAAAGTTTTGTATTAGTACTTACAACTATAAAAATCCATATCTTTGAGTTAGTCACTGAAAATATTGTTTTGTTTTATGGTCAGTATCTCTCTCTGATCTCAATCCTGCCATCTCCTTCGCCATTCTAGTCTATTTTCCGAAACCCTCTTCAGCTCCTCTGGGCGTCCTCTGGCGTTTATTCCCTCGATCGTGCCCTCTATTATTATGTGCAGGAAACCCTCTTTGTCTTGAAACGTGACCGATCCATTTGACGCGTCTCTTGGAGATAGTTGCGAGTAGGTGCTTTCTTTCTTCAATTAATCGTAGTACCTTGTCAATCCAGATGTGGTCTGTAAATGCGTTAAATATATATGATAACATATTGAAATCTATACGAATTTTTAAGATGTTTTTTAATATCATAAAATTACAAAAACTTTAAACTCTTTATAATCTTATAATTCAATTTCCTAACAAAGCTTGTTTAATCAATACCCAATAGTAGTAATTACTCCGTGAAATGTAATAAAAAAAAACTTTACATAAAAACAAGTAACATATCTGTGTGATTGTCGCTGTTGAAAAGCTAATGGTGTTACAGAATGGAAGGCATTTGCTAAATAAAAATATTATTGACAACTAAAAGACCTTTTGGAAAGCGAGAAATGCTTAAAAGTATCTTTAACATACTGTTTATAGGGAGTGGGAGACGCTTATATGCATTCTATTTACTTACTTTTGGTACAACGCAAGATGCTAAAAAAAATGTTAGTTGGGTTTGCAGTTAATTGTGATTAGTATACGACCCTAATTGGTATACTTATTAGGGTCAGGGTTGATGAAAAAACCACCCGCAAAAATGTGTTAATATGAGAATCATATTTATAGCGAGTTGTTATTTTTGTGTTTTGGCGCCATGTTGCCGTGTTTCGTGCTCACGTTAAGGGATCACATTTTTAGTATAATGAGGAAATGCCAGAATTGAATTTAAAGAATGTTTTACTCACAGTTAGTCATTTTATTTATATAAGTGCGATTACACTGAAATCAGAATAATTACAAAATACTTAATACTCTACATATAAATTAAAGAAGCGAAATGAAAGTCTCAATAAAAACGTCCAATAATATCAACGCACTCGGTGGCTCTCAACACGTTTGAGCTCGGGCCGTTCCGGCGTTGGTTTTGCTTGGCAATCTCCGTTTTCATTCGTCTCGTTACGCGTCCTGTCAGTGCTGCCAACTCGACGGTGTAGTTGATCGCCTACATATTATTATGTCTCCTTAAATGTTTGTATGTGGTTTAGAAAGATACTTTCCTTTAGGATGTCATTACACTTATGTATACACTATTTTACTCTTTTTCATTCCATATCCACAAAACGCAAAATGTTTTATTATATTTTTGTGTAGCAACTTGTTTATTTAGTCATTTATTATCCTTTGTTGTTACAGAGTTGTGTTAAAACACTTCAAAATTTAAACACTATCCTTCCAAATGTGGCTGCCATCAACATTTTGCAGAAAAAATCTGGGCATTACTCAATGTGCCAACCGAACTGGAACACAACAACCCAGTACTATATGAAAGTGGAGAGTGAACATCCCTACAAACAGGCAACTGTGATAAACCAACGGTATGTTGCAAAGAATAGCTCTCATGAGGATGTTTATAGTTTCATATCATTTTATTTGTGTACTTCTTGTTTTATTTTGGTTGCATTTTCATGAAATTCTAACCAATATTTAAAAAAATTAACATGTGTTGTAGCAACATAAATTTTATCCAACTGCATTACTTTGTTTTTAGTGTGAACTTCCCATCTTCTGTTTCATGGATGGTTCTGGAAATGGATCCTCGGAGTGGAACTGCCCAGCCTGAGGATTCGTTGAGCATTTACTTGAAGACCGCAAGAGGATATATTCCTCGTACTCCTAACCAGGACTACTATTTGACCTTCCAGAACAAGAAGCTTTCTAGCCGCTACAATGACCTGCCCTCAGAGATGGAATTCACTGATGAAGGATGTGTCAATCCAAATCCTGGATCCAACTACATAACAGTCATGCACCGATTATCCAATGTGTAAGTAGGGTCATGACTGTTCCTACCTGTATTAACAAAATTATATTTCAATTCAAAACCTGTTTTTACATGTATGCACTTTATCGCACAATTGGTGCTATGCATGCTATTAATTTTTTTTATTTTTTACTTGCAGGAAAACAGAATGGCCTCAGAATTCTATCATCATTCCAGGAAATAGTTTGCTCTTTTCTATGGAAACGGCCACCGACTATATTAAAGAAAATAACGGAAATAGGTAAAATAATTATTTAATAGAATTTTAAGCTAAGCTTAGATATATAATATTTAAATGTTGTTGATGATTACATTTTGACCTGCCTTGGCCACATAATGATCAAATCAACTAAAAACTGACAAATAATTGTAATGACTGATCACTCTCTGTGCATACTATCCATAACTAAAAGGCTAACAATAAAGATTAAAAATAATATACAGATAAATATATAATACTTTTTTTACAAATTAAAATTAAACAATATATTGAATTGCCCAACTGTTTTATTTGTTGAATAATTCTTAAAATTAAATTTTAAACCTATGACTGATTACTTTAACATGGGATATCCTAATGAGGTAATCACAGATTAAAATATTTAAATAATAAATATTTACAAATATGTTAAAAATTTCACACACGTCTCAGACCAATATAGTTTAATTTTAACCAATGTCACATCTTCCTTTATCTTGCCCGTGAGAATTAACCTGAGTATACGATACTCTTCGTAATAAATGAAACTCTTTCCCACTTGTAAAGTAAAATTGTTACTGAGTAACAGCGACAGTAACCACAGGACAGGAGGATTAAATATTTAAAATGACTGCAGTTTTCATTAATCATGTTCCTTGTTTATAGATACGGATTCAAGTGCCTGGTGATGGGATATGAGGACTATCCGAACACAGGGAATAATGAATGCATGTTTGCCCGACTCGAGATGGAGATTGCCTATTCCGCTGGGAAGTGCGCTGCGGCCTTAATCAACCCTGTAATTGACAACTGTATTACCAAAACAGGTTATTTATTTAAACTCTTTATTGAATACAATATATATATATGATAAATATAAAACCCTTATCCGCACCCCAATGGTGCATAGGGCACTGTGTCATATAAACGCAGTGTTATCTTGATCGTTAACACATGAAGGAAAGGTGATCAGCCCTCCGATTCAGGTACACGTACAGGGTAATATTGAATAAATATTACAGTGAAAAAATCATTTATATTTTTTTGACCCCTCCTGGGAATCGAACCCGGGACCTCCAGAACGGTAGCCGAGCGTGCTGATCATTACACTACGGAGCCGGTGTTGAATGCAATGGGTGATAGAAATATGTCGTGTAAAGTATGAGTAGAAATTCCATATATAAGGATATTATAATGAAGCATGATAGGGTTGTGTGTGAAAAAAATATAAAGATGTGACTTTAAGATGTGTGAAAAAAATATAAAGATGTGACGATTAAAAAAGGATCTATAAGATTATTATTCTATGTGAGGTGAATTCTTGAGAGAGAAATGAATTTCAAGTGTAAATGATAGAGTGGGAGTAACGCTTTGCGTTGCCAAGTTACCAAAACCCTGAAATATAGCAATGTAATGTGAGAGTATATTGGGGCAGATTTTCTCTACTTGCCCAAAGGGGAATGGCGCGACGTATGAATTTAACATCGCGTTGAAGTCCGTTGTCTGTCCAGTTTTCATTAAGTAATTGTTCCTAAAATAATGTGGCTTGTATAAACATAATGCGTTAGGTCATTCAAATGTGAATCTACCATAATAGTAGTAGTAATTATTGGTCTTTATTGCTTTACAGTGGAGCCAAATGGCGTTGCTGCATCAGTCGAAATAGACGAGCTTGAACCAAAAGTTTTCACTAAGGAAATACTATCCCGAGGACTCGCTCTTGCCCAACTACCGTCTGTGGAGCAAGCACTTAGCGCCAATATCAGCTTTCGGTGAGTCTATATGTATTACATTATCAGGTTTCCAGGACGATAATTTGCTGTTTCCGAGAGAATGAGTATACTACATAAAAATAAGTTCTTCGTTGAATGTTTTCAGTGTTTGGTAATGCTTTTAAAAATGACTATTACATTTTAGAAATATTTAAAAACATATTTAACTGTTTTGTGTCCTAATATTTTAATTTGTACTAGATTTTCATTATACTTATAATTTTTTGAAACGCATTAAATAATACTAGGAGTGTTATTCTTATTTTAAGTATTTTCGAATCATTTTTTACTTCTATTATATATTTTAAAAAAATATAATTTTTTTCTCTAATTTATACAAAAAATATATTGAGGAATACAAATTTAAAATTCCCCTACTCATTCTATTTGAAAAGCTCAAGGTAAGCTTATTTAAAAAAATATTTTCGGGAAACACAACTTTTTTTAAATCAATAAAAATGTTTAATTTATGAAACTGATTATTATACACACTCAATCCAAGTAACTTTGAAATTTTTAAATTTATTTTGCTTTTGCATTTGTTTTAATAGTGAAAGTTGTAAAAAAACTAACGGGTTTGGGGTTAATTATGAATTTTACAAATTCTGCATCAAATACACATTAAAAAATATTATTCAATGACAAATCCTAAAATAAATGTTCATTAAATCCCGGTAAATCTTAATAAAATCTTGTTTTAAACATATAATGCAAATGGATATAGTTTAACATTTCATCAATTCTGTCTCATTTTTAAACGGAAACAAAACAAATCAGAATTGGGATTCGATAAAAATACTTTTATTTAAAAAAAAATCTATATAAATTCTAAAAACATAAAACAGGTGACTGACATTTAACTACTTTTTCTATTGGTGAGAAATACTTTATTTTAAAGTGCATATATAAAAGTTCCATATATTCCAATCATTAGGGATAGAAAAAATGCCAAATTAAATATTTTGATTTTGATAAAGGCTACCCAGGAGTTCAATTTAAAAAATTGATTTTAATTTAATAAAATGTGTAAATTAAATAACTTGCACAAAGATACATTGTTTAAAATTATCCTACACATTATTAGGTAAACCAATTTGCTTTGTACAAACGTTTTTTTATAAAACATTCAATATTAAATACACCTGAATTTTCCTGAGTTCCCCTATCTGTACCTCTTGGTGCTTAGGGCACTGTATTAGGTTGGTCTTGAATGTTTAAATGCTATTGTTAAAACATGCATTATGTGTCTATATTGACTGTTGCCAGAAGGCACAAGGCTATATTTTAGGAGTCGCACATAGCTTTTTAATTGCCTTTGAGGTAGTGTTTTATGAAAATAGCACTCAGTGAATCATCCAAAATTATTATTATTATATTCTATAATCACATTAAAGTATGTAAAATCTGACAAATATGTAGCATTGACATACAATTATTATTTTTATTACACTGCTGTATGCTGGATATTGACTGACGTAGCTATTTTCGCATAATCAGCAGCGGTGCAGTGGAACTACGTTCAAGTTCTTATACCAGGAAATGTATCTTTTTCCTGTACTGGGAACACAAAATAAAGCGAGAAATTAAAACATCGCAAGTTTTGGTATATTTTATGTATAGTTGCTTCAAATAAGGAATAATTATAAACAAGTAAAAAAAACCCCCTCGGGAATTATTTTGAGTACACCTTAATGTCGAATATAAAAGTCAGTCTAAGAATCATCATATGTAAAAGGATCATACGAACATGCACTATGTAATGCATTGTGTAGTTTAGTATTCAACAGATAATTACATGTTAGAAATTTGGCTTTGGTCCATGCGGTATCAATAACTTTACATATATGTATGTAGATATGTAGTAAATGTAACAGAAAATGTTACATCTGGAAATAGCTGTACAAGAATTTAAAAACTGACTAGTTTGAATGGCTGATATTTGGTAACCCACAAAATCTAATCAATAATTAGTTCATATAGCTACAGGTCCGTGGTGAGTAGATCAGCACGCTCCACAATGACTTGCAATTCTGTTTCCCTGTACGTTCTTCCATCTGGCACTATAAGGGGCATTCTGTTTCCCCGGTTATTGATCCACGTGAAACCACTTTGTCCAATCTTCCTCACTATACAGAACATGCCTAGAGCCACCAGTAGCACGGTAATCAGGCCAGCTCCCACTGAGATACCGATTATGACCCACTTGTCTCCTGTTGCCTTGCATTTCTCCTCATCATACAGATACATGTACTTGTAATTTCCCGGTTGATCCCCAAACGGAGTCTCCACAACACACATGGCGCTCTTCAACCCTGCGACGGCTGCTTTCCAAGCCCCATCGGAGCAGGTACAGAGAACGTTGATTTTAAGATCAGTGAGCATCAACTCGGTTGTGGTGTGATCGATCCTCAAAGCACCTTCTTCGAAAGTATTAATTGTGTTATTTTCAAAGTGTAATTGATTCCTTCCACTTAGTTCGGTTACTTCTTTCGAAGCGGTTAATCCGGCAAATGCACCCGAATTCAAGTCTTTAAAGACGTTATTTCTGATGTTAATCGGTCCCGTCGCTTCTATTCTGAAAGCGTCGCCCTCCACTGTACCGATGTTACAGTTCTCGACACATGCACTCTTTGGACCCGTGATGACGAAAGCACCGCTGCGTACCTTATCGGCTGTCACGTTGTCTAGCTTGAATAAATTACTTATTTCAACATCCGACACCACTCTGCTGGGAATCGTATGGACTATCGTATTTTGTATTACTAGTCGGTCGACGGGAAACTTTTTTAAACACTGCGTCTCAAAATTTTCAATCGTGCAGTTAGATATCTCGAAGGAGCTCAAGCCGACGATGTTGGAAAAAGCGTAAGGTCTGATGTTTTCTATGGTCGTGGAAGTTATGGAAATCTTGTCGATGCGTCCCTTGACGGCTTGGGAGGGCACTTCGGGCATAAGGCAGTGGTCGATGAGGAGGGTGAGGCCGGGCGAGGCGAGCAGGTCGGGGCCCGGCCCGCGCGGGCGCCAGGACCAGGAGTTGGCCACCAGTACCAGCAGGCGCGCGCCGCGCACCGTCACGCCGCGCAGCTCCGACAGTCCCCCCAGGGCCCCCGGCTGGAACAGCACCAGCGAGCAGTTGCTCACCTCGATGTGCGTAGCGGTGGTCAGCGCTCCCACAGGCCCTATGATTACTCTCTGCCAAAAGAAAACAAATCAATCAATCAAGGGTGCATTCCAATAGTCGCCATTTTACACGAAAACAATTGGAAGAACGAGACAATGACATAAATTAATCCGTACAGTAAAAACTCTCCCAATTTAATTTAATGATTTTTCTCATTTCCAACGTTACGTTCCCATTATACTAAATATATATATAGTAAATATATAAGTATATATAAAGTATGTAGAAATGACCTTTTTCAAAAAAACAGCAATTCTTAAACTATTTAAAGGTGAAAATACTTGAATCTAAAGAAAAGCTCATATTCGAGATACCAAAATGACTCTAAAATACCAAAATGCAATACCAACAATTCCTTGTGTATTTCCTTGTATACCAACAATTCCTTGCAATATCAACAATTCCAGATGTAAAAAAAATGAAAACATTAAAACGCTAAAATATAAATTAAATGAATTATTTACATGTAAATCGAAAAAGAAACCAAAAATAAATAAATAAAAGTAATAATAGAGTATATAACCCATTTTTGAAAAGCGTTTATTATTATGTTATACCAATCTACATTTGCTGCTAAAATATTGTACTCTTACAAACATTGTAAGGTTAAACCTATTATAATAGAATGCTGTCTATTTTCTTTCGATTCCATTTAACCAGACTGAGCCAAAACAACGCATGGCCGCGTACCGCTAGTAAGCAAAGTAAGGTTTAATAACTCGTGCCTTTTTTTGTTTTTAAGCGCCGATAATACCACTGATAGATAACCTTGAACATCTAATGCCTTTCAACGTGTAACGTACGTCGTGCGTAATATGTTACGTATAATGTAAATATTTGCACGTCCAATTAAAATAGGTTAAATGTTTTTATTCGGTATAATAGGGCATTAACACTCGGGAGGAATACCTTATTTAACATTTTTTTATTATTTTTTTTATTAAACGTGGTTTTTCAGGAGAACGTTTTTAAAGTATAAAAATATAATACAATTTATTACAAATAAATATCAAGCCACTTATTGAACTTTTTACTGTGCTACAGATCTTTTTAGGTTAAACCTGAAGGTTTTTTCTCCATTTAAAAAATAATTAGTTTATTTTAAAAAAATAATTAAACAATACCTTTTCTTCAAAATGCAAAAACAACACTTTCTGCCCTGTAGCGGGTAAATATTAAGTTTAAAATATGCCGCTTTTGCTGGGATATAGTACATTTTTTGGGCATTCCGAAAACATGCATAACTGAAAATTGACGATTTTTGATTTATGACGTTCTTGAAAGGAGTGAGCGATATGTAAAATAAAACATAAAAAGATATACATTAAACAAGTCAATTATAGTTAACCACAGGAACATAATGATTAGCACAAAATTTAAATATTTAGTGTAGATCCAGCAAATGAACACGTATTTATGTGAGAAAATGTGCATGTGTGTGTGTGTGATGATGATACTAGTTGGGACATACATATAATGCAGAGAAGCATAGTTTTTAAAGATCCTGAGAGGACAATATGCGCACCTTTCTCAACCTATAAAGGATTGTGCAAGACTCGTTTTGTGTTTATAACAGCCGATATAATCAATATTTTCATTCATCATTTTCTTTTGCGAAATTCGCCTTCGTAAAAACCTTGTCTTCGTAAGTTGGCAACGAATGACGTTACAGAATCTAATCCACACTACTGCTATTACAGCTTTATAAAGCAGATACATAAAGGTATACGCCCCAAAACACACCCGTTGACGTAAAATTTGATGACGTATAGCGGTGTCCGTTTTTCGTTTTATTCAAATATCTAATGTTTAAACCTTAACATCTAAATGTGAAATATGACGTATTTTCGTCACCTGAAATATAAACCTAAATATATAGCTATTTTTTGTATATTAAAAGCATTGTTAACTTTGTGGTATGGTAATATAACACTCTCCTTTTCATTCATGGTTCACTTTGTGTAATACCACTTTAATAAACACTAATTTGATAAACAATTTCATTTTTATGGCCTGATGATGGAACGATTATTCCCAAACCGGTAGTCACGAATTAGAGTTTATTAGTGTGTCGAGTTGTGGTCCCGTGGTTAGTGTCGCGGTCTCTTAAGGTAAAGACTGACCGGAGCATTTCGTCGTAGCGTAACGTGCTCGCCGCGAGCGATGTTACGTTATGACGTTACGGCATTGCTGACTGACCGCGATCAGTGCTCGTTTGTGGCCTTGTGCTCAGAGTTGCCATATGTAACACCAAAAAAATTGAATTACAGTCTAGAAATCTGTATTAAATTTGTATAGAATCAATAACCCAAAATCTGTATGAATCTTTGCAACTTTGCATTCGTAGTTAAAATGTCGGACGACGAAGACGTGATTCTTGGTTCTGTGATTTTAATAAATTACAGTTTACTCCAGATGAAGAAAAAAAGATTACCCGCAGTTCGGGGTATTTCCCACATATTGGCAACCCTGGTACTGACCTAAAATTGCATCCAACTTCGGATGGAGCATTCGGATCAAGCGGCGAGCAGCTCGGCTCGGTGTACTGACTGCCTGAATGCTCGCATCGTAACATGTTACGTTACGACGAAATGCTACGGTCAGTCTTCACCCTTAAGTCAGAGTTTCACGGTTCGAACCCACTCTACCACAATTTGATACCTATTTCTAATAATGAGAATGTAAGAAATTGAAATATTTGTGTAAATAATAAAAACACATATATTTCTCTTTAAAAAAAGTGATATTATACAAAGTGAACTATGAATGATAAGGAGAGTGTTATATAAATGTACATATTTTGAAATTATGGCTCTAAGTATGGTTGTCAATCGTACAGAAAAGGTAACTAGAAAATATAAGTATTTTATGATCATGCTATATTTATTTATAGAAACGTGTTTGGGCAATCTGGTTCCGTCTCGAATCTCAAGTCTGGGTTCCGTTCTCCCATAATATCTCGTAATTTGTTTATTTTTCAAGCATTTCCCCATCATTTTCATGCTAAGAGGTAGAAATCATTACCAACGTAAAATTTCTAAGTTCTCGACTCGACGCGAATATTGTTTGAGTTTCACGTAGTTTTAGTTTTGTTGTTGTTGCGAATATGACTCGTGAAGTACGCGACAGGGCTACCAAATGTCAAAATACTTCCATAAATGCGGCAGAATCCCTATTTGACGCGATGGACCAAACTACGCTATTAAAATGCACCGAAACACTACACTATTCGAATCGTGGACCCGTTTCGTGAAATTTGCCATTTTTCAGTGCAAATATAATATAATATTATACAATTATTATATACGTATTCATTCCCATTCCCTTACACGAGATGTTTTAAGTACACGGTACATTTGAAGTGTACTGCTCCAGTTATTAAATTTTACCTTAAAGCTGGGATCTCAAACGTTCAAATTTAGAACGCGAACGGGTGCGCTAGGAGCCGGATGTGTTTCCGCGCGCGTATTATTTTTAGAATAAATTTAAAAAAATACATTTTTGTAACTCCTTCCATTACAATAACTCTTTTCTTTTCAAACCCATATGTTTTTCTAATAAAGACTTTTTTTGTGCAAAAACTGTTTTAAGCCTAAAATTATTACATCAAATTTTACCTGGGTTTCTAAATAAATATTTTTTTTAAAAATGATAAAAATATTTTTCCCTTATATAATAAATTCTTATTTTAATATTATATATATATATATATATATATATATATATATATATATATATATATATATATATATATATATATATATATATATATATATATATATATATATATATTAAATAAATATTTTTTTTAAAAATGATAAAAATATTTTTCCCTTATATAATAAATTCTTATTTTAATATTATATATATATATATATATATATATATATATATATATATTTTTTTTTTTTTTTTAATGTATGCGGAGACACTCTGGCCCCTCACGCAGCCGGTCGCTTTCTGAAATATATGTTTGCGAGTACCCCCTTCATGTACAGGACGCACAAATTGTGCGGCACAATCTACCTTTGTAAAGGGATATACTAATTACGTTAGTCTACAAGTAAATATTATTCATATCCCGTTAGCTTTATCGAACTTTCGTGCTTTGGTGCTCGCTTTTGCTTAGGGCACTACCGCGGTCTTAAAGTTTACGCAAATATATATAAATGCGTTTTATGAACTAGAACACCGCGAATATTTTATTGCCACAGCTGGAAGTCGAGTCCGGTTTTTTAAACCTGATATTTATCCCGGTAAGACGGTATTTGGGTTTGAGTCAGCCCTGTTTCGCAATCTCTAAAAGTAGACAGATTTTTTTTTCGTTGGGATATGCTGCTGTGTTATACGCACACTTATTTACTTTGTGATGTCACCGATTTTAACGGACGCCGCTACTTCGCGGCTGGCCGTAACACAAGACCGTTCATTCTCCGCTCTCTTCAACGGTCTAATAATAATAAATAATAAATTTGGATATTGGATCATTCTCATATGTTTTTATTGGCTAATAAATTAATATAAAAAATCACAAGACATTATTGAAATCGATAGAAAAGTAAGAGAGATATGAAGGTTTGAACTTTAGATATTTTAATAAAACGAAAAACGGACACCGCTATACGTCATCAAATTTTACGTCATCGGGTGTGTTATGGGGCGTATCCTTTTATGTATCTGCTTTATAGAGCCGTAACAGTAGTATGGATTCGTTTCTGTGACGTCATTCGTTACCAACTTACGAAAACAACGATTTTATGGAAGTCGAATTTTGCAAAATAAAACGATGAATGAAAATATTTATTATACCGGCTGTTATAAACAATCCTTTATATCCTTTATAGGTTGAGTATGTTAAATTAGATATTCCTCCGAGTGATAGTACATAATAAATTTGGATAATTTATATAGCGCCATTTTCGTAAAATACTACCTCAAGGGCATCTTATCACCTACCCATCTACATACTGAATCTTATTCTTATCAAATTATTAATTTTTTATATTAAATGTTAAAATGAAACAATGTTTTTTTGAGTCTACTAAGTTATATTTTACATATTATTTTTTGATATCTCAACATAGATGAAGAATAATATGGATGTCTGGGCATTTACGGGGCTGACGACCGTCATAGGCTGGTTTAAGTGATCAATTTTCACACGTGTAACATTGTCCGCCTCCGTGGTGTAATGGTTAGCATTCAGTCTACTTCCATTCTTCTTTATTAAAAAAAACAATTGACTAAAACCATCACGTCGTTTCCCCGCAGGGACAGGCAGAGAGAATAGAACGCCACACCACTCTATCTTTGCAAACATTCTTCGCCTCTTCCACGTTCATGCATCTCCTCATGCATACCCGCCGATTATTTTGACTCCTAACCTGACACCTTTCAAGTATTTGACATACCTAATTATTAAAAGGTCTTGCTCTGCTGCTTTTTCCAACTACATTCACTTTATTAATTTGTTTTACTGTCCTTTCCTCACTCATTCGTTCCACATATCCAAACAATCTCAACGCATATTTCTTAACTTAAACAAAATCAGTTAAAAGTTTTTTTTAAATGTATATTGCTAAACAAAGACTAAACACTTTTTATAATAGACCATTCCAGAGTGCATAGTTCGCATTCTAGATGAAAACACAAAAAACGCTCTCCTGCAAAATTTATGCAAACGCAGATACGACAGTAAGTCAGGAAAGCGACGATATTTGTCATGGACAAGTGTAAATATAGCGCCGCATATAATATACAAATAAATAATTTACTTATTCAAAACGTTTTGTATAGAATATATATACATTGGCGGGCTCATTGGTAAGAAGCAATATCTTCCAACTAACTTATAACAGACTAGCGATACTTGTCAATGTTTGTAATTAGAAGGGAGATAGTACTTGCGCATAAATATCAACGAAAAATAATTATTATTAATCTCAATACGAACAGATATTTACAACATTACATATTAAATGAACTGTAAATTCATTTTTTTTAAAGGGGAGGTGAAAGAAGTGGGATAGGGTAAGGAGTTGAGGGGGATAGGTAGAGGAAACCAATGAAGAATAATATGCTAAAAGGACAGCTAAGGTTTTAATGATAGATAGTAATGTTTCACGCGTTTCTTGAACGTTATCAGAGAATTGTTTAATTTTTAATATATTACCCAACAATTCAAAATGGAATTCTACCAATTGTCTGCAGTTACAATAAATAAGTTTTTACAGAAGGTGCATTTTCAACATGAAGAGGTAATTCATTCCATCTCTGACCGTTAGGACAGTGCAGGAATTGCTGAAGAATGATGTGCTATGACGAGGAATGGGAAGTGTTCTCTCTTGAGAAGAAGGTGATAGAGAAAAGATCTGAAGGGTACATGCAGTTGTAAACGAGATATATACATAGGTGCATTGGGTTGTGAATAATATTGTATAGTAGAGAGAGAGATTTAAGGTTTAAACGCTATTTAAAATGAAGCCATTTTAGTACGGTGATACATGGTCATATTTGTTTGATTGAAAATAATTGTATTTATTAACTATATTAGCAAAAAACAGAATTCAGGAAATATGTGTGGTCACTGCAATGTTTAGAAATACGAGTTTTTTCATTTTATTATATACATACTAACATTATTACAATAATGTGCCCTCACTGAGTTTTCCCGAGCCATGGGCACATTTTAGAAAAAAATTGTTAATGCATTCAAAATGTTAATACAGTAAAACCTCTATATAATGCACCTCTATTCAACAGACTTTGGATTGATATAACGGGCAAAAATACAGTCAAATGTAAACAAAATTAAATACGTCCTGTTAATATTACACATGCTTAAATTAAAATGTCGCCCCATGTAAACAACTTTTAGCGGCCATGATAATATTGTCATACGTCTAGCACTAGAATTTGAGACATAATGCCTTCCTGCTCATAGACTGCACCTAGCCAGAGTAACAAAAACACTGCCTAAAATGAATTTATCAGACGATCTAATAACATTTATTGACTATTCCTCTTCGTAATGGATTAATTCTAAAATAGAAGCTTTGCGGGTTATTCCGTTTTTTTAAGTGATTTTATTTATTTTAACCCTATTTTTACATAACGGACTTTCGGCTTTTACGGACACCTCCTTCCCCCACAAATTAGTTCGGTATATCGAGGTTTTACTATATTGATGTCACCTAAAAGGGATGTATTCTTGACATCAAATAGTGAGAGCGGAATTTAAAGACCGCAGAAAATGTGACAAGTCTCCGATATACGAGTAACATATGATGTGCCGAGTAACACGTCTCTATAGAGATCCATTGTTTATTTTCGCACGACCTTGGCGTACACATAATCGTCTTTAGCAAAGGCATAACCCAGAGTGAATGAATAAGATATTTTTATGCCAATGTTCGCCAAATATCGTGCGGTAAGAACTCTTGAAATAGCTTCATCAGTGATAGTGAAATGAGAAACGAATTAATATACTTTTTATCTCGAAACGTTGTTATTAACATTTATCTACATTTTACAACAAAACCTGAGAAAGTAATCGAAATATACGCATTTTATCATTCCGTTTTCTTTCTTTTAACACGCTCAATTCGTATAAAATAATGTCGTACGTATAAACTTAAATTCGCGAATTTTTAAAACCCATAACTTTAAATATTGACAATTCTACATAGATGAAGAAGAATATGGAAGTCACGGTATTAACACAATCATATAAACGTATTTTTATTTCGATCGTTAAATACCCGAAGGAAAGGTGATCAGCCCTCAGCTTCAGGTACCAGTCCAAGGTAGTATTAAATATTTATCAGAGTGAAAAAAAATCACTTATATTTATTTGACCCCTCTAGGGAATCGATCCCGGGACCTTCAGCATGACAGCCTAGCGTGCTAACTATTACACTGTAGAGGTGGACAAGATTGATATAAATAATAATAAAAAATAGTATTTTTAAATTGTTAAAGGGTGACAAATATTTGAATTCATTATAAAAAAAAAATTATCTTCGAGGATATAAAATGATGTTGCAACTCCAAAATGTAATACTTAACAATGTCAACAGAACATCAAATATTTAGGTTTTAAATACTTCAATAAACTCCCTAAAGAAATAAAAAAAATAGAATACCTATATTAAAATTCTTAAAAGAAAAAATTTAATGCCCATAACATATTTTTTGTCCGCCTCCGTAGTGTAATGGTCAGCACGCCCGGCTACTGTTCTGTAGGTCCCGGGTTCGATTCCCAAGGGGGGTAAAATAAATATAATATAAGTAATTTTTTCACTGTTACATTTATTCAATATTACCCTGGACTGGTACCTGAAGGGGAGGACTAATCACCTTGCCATCATGCGTAAACGATCAAGATAACACTGCGTTTATATGACGCAGTGCCCTATGCACCATTGGGGTGCGGCTAAGGGTTTTATTAACATCTTTAAAAATATATTTAAAAGAAAAGAAAAATACTATTATACAATTAATGAAATAAAACAATAAATCGTGAGTGTAAGTCCCTCTCCAAGCACAAGAGCTCAGTCTCTTTTTTGGAGAAGCACAGCGAAACTAAAATTATAAGTTTGCCATATCGCTCTCTAGTTTCAACAACGTCATATATCAAAAAACTTGGGTTTTCAGGAGATCGTTTTTAAAGTTTAAGAATATAATGAAATGTATTAAAAATAAATATCAAGCCACTTATTGAACTTTTTACTGTGCAACAGATCTTTTTAGATAAAACCTGAAGGTTTTTTCCCCATTTTAAAAATATTTAGTATATTTAAAAAAAGAATTAAACAATACCTTTTCTTCAAAATGCAAAAACAACACTTTCGGCCCTGTAGCGGGTAAATATTAAGTTAAAAATATGCTTCTTTTGCTGGGATATAGTACATTTTCTGGGCATTCCAAAAACACACAACTGAAAAATGACGATTTTTGATATATGACGTTGTTGAAAGGAGTGAGCGATATGTATAAATGTATTGAAATTGTATCAAATTGTATAAAAAAAGTAACTGTATTAAATAAATTAAAAATTATAAATATATCATAAAACATAATCGCACAAAGTGTCGCGATGGTTAGATAGTTAGCGAGACTGACCTCGTTTTCTTGCGTACAGAGGCACTGCACCCTTCCGTAGCCGTCGCACCGGCACGGTGGCATGTCGCACCACTTTCCGCACGGGGGCTTGTGGCACACTGTAGCGCAAGGGGGCGCCTGTAGCACCACCGCCGCCAGCACCCACAGTAGCACTGTCATTATTCCGCGATTCATCGCGTGCTTTGCTTCATCAGGACCGACCGCTACTACTATGGTTCACCCCTAATTAATATCTGTTGTCAATCTGAACAGTTACCACTATTCACAAATGTTTTAATTCATCTATTCTTTGAGTCCCAGCCTTCTTGCTTCTTATTCGTTCAATTAATAAGAAAAAAAACCTTATTTAAATCCAGACCATTTTTAATATTATAAACATATTTTTATTTCATTAATTGATTCGGCAGTCACTTTGTTGTAAAGTTTTCCGTTTTAAATTTAAGCTTCACTGAGTAAATACCTCTATTTGTTCAAATCTATTGTGGCACGTGTTGCGATGCATTACGGTGTTTGAAAATGATGCTGAATGCACCGGAAACACGTGTCACAATTGAGTATAAGAAATAGTGGTAATTACTAAGTAAAACTAAAATCAAAATCATTTTTTTAACCTGAGACCCTTCATTCTTTTTATTAGGTTTAAAAGCTGATATTTTCAGTTAAAAATACGTTTAAAACATTAGAAAAAACTCTTTGAAAAATAAACCTTTTCTGACTTTTCTACGTGGTTTATTATATACACGAAGGTGACGCGCTAGTTGCCTACCGTCGTGAAACTCTTCAATTGCCGGAGTGTGAGTGGATTCTATCGGTGTATTGGTGCACCGCCTTTATAGCACGGTTAATTACTGCTAATAACAGAAGACTGACCCACCAAATTCACTGAAAGAACGTGTGTACTGTATACCCACCCAGTTACATAAATGCTCGAGTAATCGAAAAATTTGCTTACGACAGTGACCCCTTAATCATTATTATTTCGTTGCTTTCAAAACAATTTGTTATGGTTTATTTGTTGCATAATTTAATTCAAATAATTTTAGAACACGCATTTTTCGGGTAAACCTTTGTATCGTTTAATGCAGTGGTCTTCAACCCCCGGGTAAAAAAATACCCAAAAAAGATTTTAAAAAATGATAAAAATCGTATAATGAAACCCTTTTACGCCAAAAATGCGACTTATTATCAAAACAATCCAAAATATAAACAATCTGCCTCTGCCCCCCTTAGTGGATCTCGGTAAAATTATCAAATCTTGACCGGTCTGCGGCGATAAAAAGGTTGGGGACCACTGGTTTGATGGCTATATATGGTGTCGAAACATGGACTTTGAGAAGGAATATGCTCGATGTATTAGGGATGTATGCTCAGCATCATACCATCGAATGCGAGACGGACTGATGTCTCTTCAGGAATTCACATTAAAAAGAAGAAAATAATTAATTCTTACTCATGTTGGTAGAAGATGCGGAGACAACCTAGAGAAATTAGGTAAAATTGCTAACGTACACGGAGTTCGTATCTAGTGATGAGGATAACAGTAGACAGCAGCATAAGAGGTAACAGATCCCCAGGAAGACCACCTAAACGATGAAAAGACAGCTAGTCTTCCACCTCTCAGGAGCGGATTCCGAGAATAACAGGACACGGTCCTAGCAAAAGAAGAAGAAGAAGTACATAAAGGCAAGAAGTCGAAGTCTTGACTCGATCGAGCGATCCTGGGATCGCGAGGGGTGGAAATTGGAAATAAACAGAAGCGCTATACCAAGAGAACGCGACGCCCAGTAATCAGCGGGACGAATGACTATATTATTTTATACTTTCGTCCTTTCGTCATACTTGAATTGAATATGCCCCCCGCGATAGTGCCTAAAAACGTCAGGAGTAGGAAGTAATATACTTCTTCTTCTGTTCGTGTCATGTCAGGTACCCCTAACGTCAACTTTCACTTGAGAGTAATTGTCCTTGTCTCAGGTAGCTCTGAACAGCGGTCCTGATCCCAATACAATCTCGTATATTCGGAGCCAGGAGATCTGTCTTCTCCCCACGCCTCGTCAACCCTCTATTTTGCCTTTTATGATTAGGTGAAATAATATGCAGGTTAACCAAAAAAACGTGTTTTAAAATTCACAGTGATCGTTGTATATAAGTCGTATGAATCGTTCGGTTTGTATTTATTTACATGATTCGCAAAAAACAAAACAACACTGTTTCCAGGCATTCCTAGGCGGTTGTCGTTTTCGTTTGGAAATATAAAACAAGTTATGATATGATTTAGATCAAACCACGAGCCTGACTTGAGTCCACGATCATTGACACCACCGCAAATTATTATTATTATTCAGACTCGATTATTAGAATAGTTTCCTTCTGGTATCGCCGGCAAACTTCAACTATTACCACCGTTTACTCACTTTTTCCCGCGTAAAATTATACAGACTAAAGAATATTATTTTGTTGAAGAAATTACTCCAGTACTCGAATGCCGGGAAAGTGAACTGTAGAAACGAGGATTGTTTATCGTTATCTGTTATCAATGGTTATCGGCGAAAATATGACACACTTCACGCCGGTATTCAACTGATGCGGCGACCGCGCGTGCGCACAGCTAGCTCTAGAATGCTACGTATCACACCGTGTGCCGGTCTTTACAACAATAATACGACGCATGTAACACTAGGATCTGTTTGCTCCAAGTCCACACGAAAACGACTCGATCCAAACGTATATTTTGTAACCGCGTGAACGGGTACTCGCGTCTCGCTTGTTTATCAACGAATGAATCAGAAATTTACTTTTATTTTGAATCCGAAGATAACTCGTATCAGTGTTTCTTCGAATCGCGCTGTTAGCAATCGCTCGAGAGATAACCATGTACCTACATATGTACCGACTGAAAAACCATTATTCACCGAGTATGTCACGCAGGTGTAATGTAACCAGCTGAGTAGTGAATAGTCCTAGGAAAAGTCTATTTGTTTCACGCAACCCATATCAACCATAAAACGGGAAGCTAAAAATCAACAACTAAAAACCAACGACTCCATTCGTCAGGAGTCACACTTGGATGGCTTGATTCTGGCCAATGTCTGTACATGACAGAGTCTTTAGTTCTTTGAACGCTTTGGAATGAGGATAGACTGGAATGTCTGGTTGTAATTGGTAGTCTGGAGGGGAAGAGAGGGAGAGGAAAATCCCCACATGATGGCAGCAGCAGGCTCCTTGGTGGTTGGAGCGCTACGTGCAGCGCAGTCAAGGGATAACTAAAGAAGATTCGTTGCTTCGACAAAGGTCACAACCCTCAGTAATGAGGAGTAAGACGGAGAAGAAGAAAAAAAATACACGAATTGGAAGCAATCGTAAAGTTGGTTTGGATCAAAGTGTAACGGGAGCATGGGTCATGAAAGTACGTGTGAAGTTTGTAAAATGATCTCAAATCCATGTTCATCATTTATCCCACAGTCGCGTCAGCAGAAAAGCGACACTTAACCGTCAAATAAGAAGCCGTCTCCAATGTTCATGACGTCAGGGAGGTGACGTATTCTGGTTTCCAGTCCAGTTGGATTTACGACTAAGTTGATGGAGCGAAACACCTTGTCAGTCCATTTAACTGGGTGTTGGTGCAATTCTAAAGCTTTTCGTTAAAAAATGACATCTCAACGTAGATGAAGAATAATATGGCATTTACAGGGCTTGCGACTGTCATAGGTTTGGTTAAGCGATCACTTTACACACGTGTAACATTCACCAATTTACATATGATTGACAACCAATGTACTGAAAATTTTAGAGCAATTTAGAGTAATCCACCTATATATATTCGTCAAACTCGTTACACAGTACATGTGAGTTCACAACAGCCAACTATCTATGTTGGAATAGGGAAAGCTTTTATTAAGCAGATGCACTTTAATGAAGAGAGACTTTTTGTTAACGTTGAAAATGTACATGAAAAGTAGGCATTTTTATAAGCACCGACTAAGTTGACTCTCCCCTTATGCCTATCCTTACATGGTTGAAATCAAAATCTCTAGCAAATTTCCAAATCAATAAACCTCCGAGATAAATTTCAGCGGAATCAAAGATGGTGACCTTCAAACAGCTGATCCCCGATTGAGAAATTATCCGTTAGATACACACTTTGTAGAACACTGTCGCGGGGTTAAAAATCTTCTTTTTATTCGTTTTCTTCTACTTCTTCTTCTGCTTGATGTAGGCTTTGTGGCCTATTTTAAAGAGGGATTAGCCTCTTGCGATGTTGATTCCCAGCTGTCAATTCATCTCTTTGGTGGTCTACCCGGGAGTCGCCTACCTCGTTTTTGGGTTACAAATTAGGATTATTAAATCGCTATTTTAAAATAATTTAAATGATTATTGATTAGTCATAGAAAAACAAAACCAGAACAGTACGATAAACTTATCTGTAAAAATTTGTGGAGGCGTCAATGCCATCATTGGTCATTGGTAATATGCACTCACCTTGGTATTTACATGTAGGAAAAGAAGTTCCATTTTTGCCCACAGTATTTTTAGTGTAAATTTTGTTCGCAAATTCCGGAATCACAATTCGGTGTCCAAACTTAAAACACAGTAAGGGACATTTTTTTAGTACATTTTTTTTGTATCTTTGGACTAAGTAGAATCTACTTAGTCCAAAATTGCAAAAATAAAACGTACTACAAAAAAAATGTCTCTTACTGTGTTTTGAGTTTGGACAGCCGAATTGCTCCACTTATAAATTATTTAATATCAAGATTTTTGATCGATATTTCAACATAGATGACGCAAAATATGGAAGTCTGGGCATTTACAGGGTTTGCGACCTGTCATCGGCTAGTTTGAGTGATCACTTTATAAATATGTGACATTCAACATTCTTCCCATGATTGGCAACCATACCTCTTAAATTTCGGAAGTTATAATTCTTCAGTTGAAATGATCATCCGTGTGCTACTTCTTCGGTTAAATCTATGATTAAATTTAGTTTTTTTTTTATGAAATGTATGTAAGATTACCCTCTAATTATTTTACAAAATATCATTTTAAACTTCTACAGATAACCTTCTGTCGGCTCCAGGAATCGTGGATACTGTAGATGGCCTGCCATTTTGATTCGCAAATTCATTCGCCCATCTATGGGAGCCCAATACAAATTCCAAAAATATTTAAAAAGTGCGCGCGAAAACACGTCCGACCCCTAGCGCGGCTGTTCGCGTTCTGAAATCGAAATTTGAGAGTTCCCATGAACGGCAATTCAACTAAAAGCCAACTGTCAATCTGACTCTTCTTAAACGAACAAGGCTTAAAACGCTGATATAAAAAAATATAGTTTACCAAAATTGTATTAATTCTCATTGTAAGATATGTTTAACATAACGAATTTAGTTGCGTTTATCGCAGTCGTACAGGAGAAAGTGACCAACTAACAAAACGTAAAATTTTCGGCAGGGCCATTTAAGTCACTTTTGCTTGGCAAGAAAATAAACATCAATGCAGTAAGTCATTTTTAATATGTCAATATATTTTTTTTTAAATTTTTTTATTTATTTCTTAAGTTAGCTTATATTAAAACTAATATAAACTATTATATACATTTACCTCATCTTTATATATTTACATTTCCTTACAGTAACTTAGACATTTATTTTTAAATTCTTTCAGACACTTTTCATTCTTCATACATTCAGGCATCTCATCATACATTTTTAAACCCTTATACTATTATATTATACTTATTATATTATATTATACTTCCAAGTTTAAAATCCTTTGGGATGTTTTCAGGGCAATATTAAGCTAGTAAGATATCAAATAGTCAATGATCACGCTTTTGTAAAAAATACACTTGGTCACTTTTTCCTGTATGACTACGATATGTTTTTAGTACTGACGATTCAGGGGGCAGTTCTGATTAATCTACATTTCTGCACAAGGTTTCTGAGAGAATTGACTTAGATGTCGGCAGTTAGGAGTCGTGTTCTCGGTAGAACACATTTCTGTAATAATGTGCGGAGGTAGTTACCAATTGTGTATTATCGTATACAATGTTAGACACGTTTTTAAAAATAATCATCGTGGGACCCGATCTAGGCAATATACGGTAGGATCATCATTTCCGACTGGCGAATTTAAGCGAGAATTCTGCTAATATATTATTCTAGTTTATATTTCATATGAGTAGTCCACTTGCAATCACTTTATGTTAAAAAAGCAATTAGTTGACAAAACTGATCAAAATGTTTACTCTTATAGTTAAGATATAATAAAAAGGCGCATTCATTTGCGTATTACATAATCCTGCATCATATCAAATTCATTTATTATACGAAATGAAATCACTGTTACTTTTATATTTAATAATTGAAAAGATTAGGAAGAGTTCTTTGAACATGGAAGAGGACATGTGGAGCGAATGGATAACGAGAGAAGAGAGAGACTAAGAAAATATATGTGGCGAATGTGAGAGGGAAAACAGAACGAGGACGACCGAAAAAGACTTGGCACGATCAGATCAATCAGAACCTAAAATCTGGCGGTGTCAACAAAAGTCTGCGTAATCGGATGACATGTATGACTAGATGTATGGATGGGAAGGAGGCGAGGAGTGTACGTCAGGACAGAAGAGAGTGGCGTTCTATCCTCTGCTTACCCCTGCGGGGAAACGGCGTGATGGTAGTAGTAGTAGTAGTGCAAAAATGTTGGTAATATAAGTATAAAACCACTCACCAAGATTTTTATGTCTGCCGGTTTCGAGACGTACCCGTTTCTTCGTCAGGACAATCACTACCACAGCATGCAAACAATGCTACCCGTCACTATATTAGCACATTTAAAACTACACAAAATGTTTGACAAATGCGATTTTGGATGACCCAAAGTCCAACATGCACTAGGGGTTGCAGATCAAACATGCATTAAGAGCCGAGGTCTAACATGCACTCAATGTTTATCATGAATCGTGAAATCACTGTTTATAAATAATCATTTAAATTGCATTTTAAAAATTAAAGCAAGACAGCTTTGCAGAAGCACTTTTGAACATATAAGTACCGATATTTTATTTATTGTTTCGGCATTAACTTTGTGGTAAGACATGTTACAATGATTAAAGAAAACACTTCGTTTTTTACCACTTGAGTTTTATTATAGACTACATGTTTCAGAAGTTAAACTTCCATCATTCAGGTCTGTATAATAACTAAAATATAAAATATAAAATTGTTCTATAAATAAGGAGAGGGGAAAGTAAGGGGAAGGGGTTAGTCAAGGGATGGAGTTTACGGACGGACAAGTTTGAAAATCTGAATTCTAATAATAATTTATTAAATAATATATCGTTTCAAAATTCTTCGCCTTTGCTTTCCATTTTTCCTTTGTTTTCAAACTCCGTCCCTTGACTAACCCCTTCCCCTTACTTTCCCTTCTCCTTATTTATAGAACAATTTTATATTTTAGTTATTATACAGACCTGAATGATGGATGTTTAACTTCTGAAACACGTAGTCTATAATAAAACTCAAGTGGTAAAAAACGAAGTGTTTTCTTTAATCATTGTAAGTACTCATAGTTTTGCAGTTGTATTCAATCAACATGGGCAGTTTTGAAACAGTTTCATATTTAAACTTTTATGCTATATACTCTTAAGAAATTACAATTTTTATCCATGATTACATTATTATGTCCATTTCTTTACTATTACTTTCTTCTACAGTATTTTCATTTTGTTCTTTAAAAAAAAATCTTTTGAGGCATTGAATTTAGGGTTCTAAGATGCAGGTAACTTTAGTACGTTTTTGACGCTAGATTTCCACGATTTGCACGATTTTGCATGAGTCACTACGCAACTTAGCAAGTTTACAATAACTTAGAGATTTTATAGTAAACTGTCGATCAGCATAGCGAGTTTTGCAACAGTATCGATTTTTCTATTCCATTTTATTCCTCATTTAATGAATTTCGGCAGATTATGTTAAACACCGATTGCCGCCATTAGCTAAAAAACTTAATTTACAACATTTTGAGTGTGTCCAAATACTTGTCCACAAATCTGGATTATCTCCAATCATCTCACCAATAGATGTCTCTAGTGAAATTCTAGTGATTCACGAACAACGTTTCAAAATTGGTTCATGTATATACAGTATCTACTCAATGAATTAGGGCCACGCAGAATTTCAAGCAATTTCTCAATTCAAACAGGAATAACTCAGAGAAAACCTTGAATAAAACAACATTGAATTTTATTTACACATGAACACTTTATTACGCTTAAATTATGCATATATTTTCATATAAATATAGTTAGTATTTAGTATTTCCACCTTTGGCAGAAATAACTGCCTCAATTCTTTTTGGCATACTTAAAATGCACTGTTTTATCATGTTTTTTATTTCTTCGTCTTCTGACCAAATTTTTTGAATATTTTTTTTTAGATAGTCTACTGTCGGATTTGGAAATGAGTAAACCTTATTTTTTAACATGCTCCATACGTTTTCTATAGGATTAAGGTCCGGAGAATTTCCAGGCCAGGGGAGCAAAGGCAGATTTTTGTTAGACAAAAATTTTACTATTGATTTAGCCCGGTGGCAATGTGCCCCATCCTGCATGAAGGTGTATGGACCTTCTGTTGGGTCGAGTGTATGGTAGAAGGGCAATAAAATTCGTTCGAGGACCTGCTTATAGGAATTTTGGTTCATTGTTCCTTCCACGAAAAACAACGGCCCAGGTAAATTGTTAATAATACATGACCATATCATTGTTGCAGGGGGGTGTTTGATAACTATTACCACACAGGCCTCATTGTAACGTTCCATTGGTGTTCTCCTGACGAATCGACGGCTCTCTGTCACGGCTTCTAACCGGCACTCATCACTAAAGATGACCTGAAAAATAATGAAAATTTAAGTTTAATTCAAATATATAAGTTTATGTACTAAAATGATATGTTGAAAATTAAATTTTAATAAATACCTTTTTCCAATCATCTACCGAGTAATTTCGATGTAGCCTGGCCCATTTTAATCGATCCGCTTTCATTCGTGGTGTCAATTTTGGTACTTTTACAGGGCGCCTGCATTTCAGATTTACTTCGTAAAGACGTCGCCTCAGTGTTGATACCGATATATTTATACCCTCTTCTTCCAATTTTATTTTTAATGTTTTTGCTGATGCACTACGGTTTTCTAAGGCACTTTGAACGATTTTTAGATCAGTCCACGGTGTTGTTTTTCTAATCCTACGACAGTTCTTTCGCCGATTGCTGGTGGCGGGTGACTGATTTTTATTGATTTTGAAATTCTGTTCACTGTTTGACGAGAAACCCTTTTTTTTTTTGAAATTTCTCTATTAGATAGTATTCCTAATTTCAGTAGCACAAAACACTAGACTTTTTTTTTCTCAGAAATGTCTTTACTTTTTCCCATTTTGTCCTTTTCAAAAAAAACACTTGTGTTTACAATTTTTTTTTATACTTTATGAACTAAAATTAAAAATTAAGTTTTTTTCACAAGACACGATAACTATATAACCTCTCTGAACAAAACAACAACCAGAACTCAAGACACTTCACTAATAAATGAGATAGGACTTTTTTTTGAACTTTCAACTATCTGTCTACCTGTGCTAATTAGGGACCTTTCTCAGAAAAAGGGTTTGAAGTTTTGTAAAGGCTTAAATAATCCAGGTATATTTTACATATTATTGAAGGTAATATACATGATATTAGATGTCAATAGAAAACTTAAAGTATTTATGTAAAATAAATATAATAATCCAAAAGATTTCAGAGTATTCAAAAAAAATAATGGGTGGCCCTAATTCATTGAGTAGATACTGTAGAACTTCCTAGAATTTGAGTAGTGTGGCTATCAATAATGGGTAGAATTGGTGAATGTTACACGTGTGTAAAGTGATGACTTAAACCAGCCTATGACCGTCGTCAGCCCCGTAAATGCTCAGACTTCCATATTTTTCTTCATCCTTGATGAGATGTAAGAACAATAATATAAAAAAACATTTTTTTTTAACATAACGTGGTTTACAAGTGAACTACTCTTAGACATGTATGTATGTACTTGGACAACAATATCTTTAAAAGTTGATAAACCTGAATCTAACCTTTAGAAATAAAGGTGCGTTTCTTACGAATCATTTCATCTATTAGTGAACAGACACATCTCATCGTACCACTATTAAAAATGCTATTTATTTGAATAATTACATTACATTTTTGTTTTTGTTGAACTGCATTTTATATAATAAAATATTAAGTATTTAGTTTTTCTACGTTTATTTTATTCGACCAGTGATAGGGTTTCGTCGTTACCGACATCGTCAGACTGGGGAGAAGCTAGCTAATAATGTTATATACCCAGCAAGGCAGGGGTTGAAAACCATGATTTTATATAATTTTTCTGACAAAATGAATTTTAATTTAATGAATTTAAGTCGTGTAATTACGACATATAATTACATATAAGTCATGGTAAGGGTTTTAAGTATAATGGAACCTCTCATAACGAACATAATTCGTTCCAGAATCTTACTTGTTAAGCGACATATTTTTTGTTTTGTCGTGAAAAAGGGATTTGCCCTTTCTCTGTTACTCGTTATCCGAAATGTCGCTCGTTAAGAGAGCAACTTTTTTACTTTTTTTCTCGCTATGTGAATTACTAATTATGTGAGGTTCCACTGTAAGATTTTCTGAAATATGATCTATATACGACAGTACTTAAATGTAATGTCGATAAGAAATAACTGCCGGAAATTTTATATTTCAGAGAACTCACGACTTGCCCCATACAAATGTGCAGTAGAGGGAGTTGTCAACCGTGGTTTTAGATCCACCCATACCAAAACCCGGTTACTGGTCTAATAAATAAATGTGGAAAAAACTACATAACTAGTTGTTATTTTATTGTATGATTAATAATTCCATTTTTAATGGATATGACCGATCGTCGCTTGCCATACGAACGGTCATGTGTCGTAATTGATATTCGCGAAATTTCAGTCAGGAATGCATTTATTTTTATTCAAATTTCACTTGGTATACAACCACTTTTCCTTAAAATCTATTTTGTTACATCTTTCGATGCATTCAAAATTTTTATCAAACACACTACCGGCTAGAATGTTACGGTCGATGGAGAGCGCTACAGTACCATGATTACTGACTTTTTTGTAACTCAGTTGAATGGCATTGATGACAGAACTGTGGTTTCAACAAGATGACGCAAAATGCCACTCGGTGGGTGCCACCTTCAATTTATTGCGGGATATTTGAATTTGTATACCTCTAAAAAAACATCCTTTATATTTGATACTATACTTATTATATACTTGTAATTTAATATATTTGATTATATACTTGTAATTTTTTTTTATATTTTCGTACTCTCATTGTAGTTTTGTTGACCGCACCTGCTTAGAAAATGTATTCCGGTCTTAGAGGTGAAAGGTCCTAGGCCAATTTGTGCTATCTTGTCATCCGCAAGAACGGAGCTAATTGTGTGCCCACAAAGTACATGCACCTACTCGTATCACGCGCTTCAATGATGATATTCCCGAATTACATTGTAAGAGCAATAAAAAAATACCGCCCATTAAAACATTCCCGATAATCTGCCTATCAGTAATTGGATATTCTGCTGAAGTGCGCATATTGTCAAAAAGGTTATCTTTTAAACGGTAAAAGTTGAACTTATTTTCACAAATTAAGGTATCACTTTCAATATCACCAATGACGACATTGACATATGACATCCATATCGTTTTATATTTTTTAATTCGCCCATTGCCCAGCAATGTCAACCAATGTCAACCAAGGAGACATCGCGAAGTTCGCAGCGCGCGATAACGTTATTTTATTTGAAATATCCATAATAAAACATGATTAGAAAACTTGTATTATATATATATATATATATATATATATATATATATATATATATATATATATATATATATATATATATATATATATATATATATATATATATATATATATATATATATAAATAAATATATATATTTATATATATATATATATATATATATATATATATATATATATATATATATATATATATATATATATATATATATGTAATTTAAGATGGAATAAGGTAGATATCAATACATCATTAACACCCAGACTTATTGAAAATTAATGATTTTAAAAAATATTTAGCGAAACGGGAATCGAACCCCCGGCGCCAGTTTCGCTGTCGAGCGTCACGACGATATGGCGCCGGCGCCTGTCGGTATCTTTTAAACATGTACTTGGATGTATAAATAAATCAATTACACTGCATGATCTCATCGCAAACTACTCATTAAATTCATATTAGAATCGATGTGTATAGCGCCATCTAGTTAGGAACTCTCAAAGACTGGCGGAAACCTGTTTGCTAGATGAACCGCTTTTAGCCAGTTTTAGCGCCATCTAGTTATTCCACGGTGATTTATTTTTCTAAGTAACTGAAATTAGTTTCAGAAACGACCGACGATGGCGCGCATTTAAAAAATATTTTATATAACAACTAATTTACCAACAATCACGCGCTTCTCCGCCGGGTATGCAGAGAGATTAGAACGCCATACCAACCTGTCTTTGCAAACATTCTTCGCCTGTTCTACATTCATGCATCTTCTCATACATACCCGCCGATTATTTGGACTCCTGACCCAACCGCTTTCCAGTATTTGACATACATGATCATGCCTAGTTTTTCTCTGTCTTCATCTGCTTCCCTTTCCAACTACATTCGCCTCATAAATTGGTTTAACCGTTCTTTTCTCCTTCATACGTTATACATGTCCAAACCATCTCAACCTAATTTTTATTCTTAACCTTTCTAAATTTTATCCATAATGCTTATCTCAGCCTTGCATTCTTTCCTTATTTCACTATTCACACATCATACATCGTTTTGCCGCATATTCGTCTGAGGGTAGGCATTTCGACTTGTTTTGATCACACAATTAGTTTGTTACTAATACTTGAATTTGTTTCATATATTCTACATACAAAATTCATACGGTATGAGGACGAAGAGAGCTGAACGTAAAAGCGTTTGTGCACTACCCGGAATTTTACCGTCCGACAGTCTGGTTTTGAAAAATAAAAGGGACTACGACAGTTTAGCTTTATCAAATTTACGCGCACCGTGATCACGCATCGATCCGAAGAAAGACGGCCAAAAGCACAAGCCAATCATCCGATTTATCATGCTAACCAGACTGCCTGACGGTAAAATTCCGTGTAGTGCACAAGCTGCCTATCAGTCTACAAAGATGATTAGTTTGGATGGAGCAAGGAATAATATATTGTAAAATATATATTATTTCAACGGCGAAACATTTTTACATATCTGCGAATAAATCATTTAAAAAAAACTATAAATAATTATTACTCATATTAACCGTGAACATCACATCGCCGTTCTCTTGACAACAACTGTCGCAACTGTATTTTTTTTTACTGAATTTGTATAGGTTTTTAAACCGCGAATGTGATCTATATTATAATTATTATACTTTAATTATTGTTTCGGCATTAACTTTGTGGTAAGACATGTTACAATGATTAAAGAAAACTCAAGTGGTAAACACTTGAGTTTTATTATAGACTACATGTTTCAGAAGTTAAACTTCCATCATTCAGGTCTGTATAATAACTAAAATATAAAATATAAAATTGTTCCATAAATAAGGAGAGGGGAAAGTAAGGGGAAGAGGTTAGTCAAGGGACGGAGTTTGAAAACAAAGGAAAAATGGAAAGCAATGGTGAAGAATTTTGAAACAATATATTATTTAATAAATTATTATTAGAATTCGGTATTAAACAATACCCTTTCTTCAAAATGCAAAAACAACACTTTCTGCCCTGTAGCGGGTAAATATTAAGTTAAAAATATGCCATTTTTTGCTGGGATATAGTACATTTTCTGGGCATTCCGAAAACATGAACAACTCAAAATTGACGAATTTTGATTTATGACGTTCTTGAAAGGAGTGAGCGATATATGTTCAGCAAAGCATAATGATTCTTTTAATTTTAAAAATGGCATTGAAATACTACATTCTAATAAAAAAGTTAACTCATTGCATAATTTTCAGATTTTGGAAATTAAAAAACCCATAATTTTTTAAAAAAATATTATTAATAATCAATTAAATTTAAGTAACAGTCCTATTTTTGATATTTTTCCAGTTTCTGTTCCTAAAACTTCTGCACAGTAGGTTTTTGTGTTTTTTGTGTGTTCTCCACTTTACGTATGCGTGCGCAGCTTCATACTGTTTTTTTGGGTGATTCCATTAGTTGTTATTTGGAGTTGCTATGCAATGAATAATAAAAATAACATTTTAGAATTTGTATGGAGTGTGTGGAAGTTTTTGGTGAGAGTATTTTAATGTTTTTGATTTAAAATAAACCCTGATGATGACAAGGTACTGTCGAAACCGGTAGGTTAAATTGTATTAATGACAAAAAAGTGGTGGAAATAAAGTTAATTAATTTTATAAAGATATACTTATATGACTTCATTTCTCGTTGCGAGGCACACCTAATTTCAAACTATGTATTATCAATAGTTGTATCAGCATTCAAACGTCAATATCAGATTTTACGTGCTTTCTAAACATTTTCTTACATTCATAGTGTTTCGCTTATTATTTTAATAGTGTTGAAGCTAATGAAAAAAAAGATTATTTATTTATTACTGACAATTTCTTAGAGATACGCACGTACTCGTTTGTTCATTATCGGTTTTGTTCAATACAAATGTTTTATGAGGTCACGCATTTAATTGGTACAAACATTTAAATAGCTTTACGTAATTAAAGCAAAATGCAATTTGATAAATTGGTCACAAAAACAATGTACTTTGACTAATTGTGTCGATAGTAACTTTGTAATATTCTTTGAATAATTTCCACTCAAACATGTAAGGTTTTTTTTATGAAAACTTGACTTCAAACCAATTTAAAATGTTTAGCTGACGAACGTATATAGTATATGTAAGTCCCGAAGTATTAGTGCAGGTAAAACTAATAAGGATCACAAAAAACGGCGTTGCATAAGCCGCAGCTTGACACTTCAACGTTAAGGAATGCAAATAAGCCGAGATCAGGTATTTTTAAGTGTTTAGTAATGACGACGAATTTCCTGTTTAAAATACTTTTTTTTTAATTACCTAACGTCCAAGTGACTCTGAAATCTAGCTACGGCTTATGCAACACCGTTTATCATGTCTTTACTCAGGCTTCAACTTTATAAGTTTCATAGCCTATGCCTACTTGTGAGTGGATTTACTCTTTATGATTAAAGTTACTATAATTTCATGTAATTCATGAGTGAAAATTCTAGGCAAAAACACTCGCTATACTCATCTTTAGGGCTAGTTATATAATATCACCAGCTTTCTTTATTCCTTTTCCGCCCCATGTGCATAGGGCACTGTATCGGGCGCTTCAAGGTTCTTCTTGTCACACTTAAGTTCACAGTTACGTATTATTCTGTGATGGCACCCATGTCGTCAATATGCAACTGATGAGATACGGGTACATCAGTGTGGGCTACGTATATGCCTTTGTAAGCATGATAATTTAATAAATTGCGCGTTCTATTTTGCCTACTTATTTATCAAGACTAATGATGATACTATTTTTTTATTCGTAAAGGGTATGTGGTGTTCTACGCTCTATAGTGAAATAATGTACTCACAGGGTTACTGTTATTTAATAATGCTTGTAAATTCAAAAATGCTCGCAGGTGAATGTTTTGCGATTAATTAAAGATTAATGTCTCGTGATAAGATTTTAAAATTTATAAATTGCGTAAAATTTTTACAATGCTTCACGGACGATTATTTTTCCGAACAGTTGAATGCATGGCGACCTGCAAGGGTAGGCAGAGAGATTAGAACGCCACATCACTCTGCCTGTGCAAACAATTTTCGCCTCTTCCACGCACGTGCATCTCCGCGTACATACTCGACTCCTGTCCTGATAATTTTCGAGTACTTCATATACTTGATTATGTCAAGTTTTCCTCGGTCTTCCTCTGCTCCTATTTCCAACTACATTCGTATGTTAAAATTGTTTTAGTGGTCTTTATTAACTCGTTCTGGTAAAGATAGATTTTGGTTTTGATTTGAAATCCCTATATTCAAAAGTTATTTTGCTATGGACTAATGTGTAGAGGGAACTAGCCGTAACTTAAGTTGCGGCTGTTTGGCTTAACACGGCTCAAAGCACTTTTATAACTGGCTTCTATCATAAACAATCACAGATTTTTTCTATATCTTTCCTTTACCGAGATATTCATTATCCAAATAGCCGCAAAATTGTATTTCATACATGTTTTGGCAAAAAACATCATTTTCAAACTCGTTTATCTCAAAACAACTGTTTTTAACTTGCGGCTATTTGCCCTTGCACATTAGTGGAATTGGGCCTCAACTGTAAAACTGTATGAACTTTTAGAGAAACATACATATCTTCAATCTATCGAGGTGGAGCAAATACACTTCAAACTTCGCCTAGTTAGCTCTAAATTAACAATGATAACTTATACCCATTTCAACTGTAGGACGTTAGAACTTGTAACGTTATAACTACGAGGAAGACGTTAGAATTGGTCAAGAGTAGAAATCGATTTCGTTCAGAATTCTATTTGCTCAGAGCCTATTCAGAAAACTCCATTAGTACCTATTTAAGTACTTTTATTGTACTTGGGGCGGTTGTTTATTCAGAGCCAGCGGTAGTCCCCTGATGACTGTGAATGCAGTGAGCACTCAGCGACAGGATCTCCCTTCTCCTTTCGTCGTAAGGATCGGAGTCTGCGAGCTGAATGGAATTCGGTGAAGTATATTTAGCCACCAGGCCGCCGGTGTATTTTATGCATTTTAGTGGAATCTACTTCAAGTCGCTGAAACTGGTGACTGGTGACACTTCCATCGGCACTTTCACGGCCATTGTCCGATGCGTAAATATGATGTATTTGAAAAATGAGTAGGGTAAACAAGGGTTCGTATACACCCCTTATGTTTTGGAACCTTCTAATTTAATATATGTGGAGGACATCACCAAATCGTTACATTTCCATTATAAATGATTTTAAGTAATCAGGAATTCTAGCTTGTAAAATTGTTACGTTTTGGTGCAATTTAATCATTTCATATTGGTTTAACATAGTA